>NC_081412.1:281805214-282110839 GCF_030272615.1 Cryptomeria japonica
GGAGAAGGTCTCTGCACAAGGAACAAGATAATCTTGTTCAGTTGAGTCCAAAGAAAAGAAATCAACACCAAGTATGGCATTTGGGGGTTATAATAAGTTTCCAAGTAGAGACAATGGCTCTTCATCTGGTGATAAATTTGAAAATATGGAGGAGAATATGCTGCAACATATTCTTCTTTAGATGTTATATCTCTTTATCATCTACTTTGTCCTTGCAGATACAGAAAATACCGGTTCAGACAAGTAAAAAGAAAACATGTGTATCGCAGTCAACATCTGAAGAAGAATATGTTGCAGCATCTATGAATTATACACAAGTAATCTGGATGAGACATGTGTTGGAAGGTTTTAAGCAAGATATGTCTGAACCGGTGATTATTTATTGTGACAATACTAGTGCTATTAATATTTCAAAAAATCATGTGTTACATGCAAGGACAAAGCATATAGAACTGAAATAACACTTTCTGAGGGAGAGAGTACAAGAGAAGCAAGTCAGAATGGAATATGTGACAAGCAAAGAGCAGTTAGCGGACACCTTCACTAAACCTTTGCCAAAGACAACCTTTGAGTACCTCAGAGGTAAATTAGTGGCCAAAACCCTACATAAGATCAACTAAGATGCATCAATCCAGTGGGCTTACTGGATATTTTTCACTGTGGATTGATGAAATGTTGGCTACAGCAGCAGGAATGAAGACCGGTGATGTATTTGTACCTTTGGCATTGTTGTCAAAGGGGGGGAAGAACTATAAGAGAAAGGGGGAGAAGTAATATGATCCAGAGGAGAAGAATTAGAGCAGGTGAAGTAGTGTAATCGACAGATGAAGTGCAACAGAAGAAGAGCAAGTGAAGGCAACAAAGAAGATTATAGTTGACAGTTGAATATGTTGGTGTTTCCATCAATACCAAAGAAGGAGATTGTTGGCATGATTGGCATAACGGATGCTGATGGAGAATGTTGATGAACTGGTAAAGGATTGTTGGTAATGATATAGTGATGAAGAGATTAAGATTATTGGCTTAATGAATTTGATCAATTATTTGTGTTGTCATAGATGGAAAATTATGTGTCAACTATGTTTATTTTGTCATCTAAATCTTTTTGGTCTATCGAAAATGCCTTACCGGTAATGAAGACAGTGAACTGGGAATTAGGACCTTAACTGGTAAATGCGAAAATGTTTTGATTAGTTATGGAGATTGCTGATGCGTCAAGTGTTGAGGATTGAAACATGTATTTGTATCATTATAATGTATCTTTGATCGGAACCGCATCATGCTTTGATTACCGGAAATCATGTTTATGTTTTATGTTGTATTTTTTGTAGGGTTTAAGAAGGGTTTTTGAACCGGTAAAAAATTCTTTTAACCGGTGATGTTTTATGGTTTGAAGGTGATTTATATAATATTCAAATGTTGATGGTGACGTGGCACAACCCGTGTGAAAAGATAAGTTAATGTTTTGGCACGATTAAGGATGGAATTTCTTGGGAAACAACAAAGAGCATATAAGAGTGTTTTATGGGCTTGACTACCTATCAGATCGAGTTGATGTGATGGGTTACGATCATTCAACAACTGATACGATGATGATCTATGATTATTTGTACTATAAATTCATTTGAATTTTGATGTATCTAGGGTTTTGTAACTGACTAAGTTGTAAAGGCTATTTAGGTTGATAGAGTTGATGTTTGTTGTGTCGGTGATTTTTGAGAACAGAGTGTGAAGATGAACCAGTGTGGTGTATCTACAAGAGTGTAGCATATTGGAGATGAATTTGATCTAAACAAGCAAGCAGTTAGTGCTATTTCCAAATCATTCATCTGGTGTTCCCTAACAGTTGTAGCAGACAAAATCCCTTAACCGATTAGGTTCTAACAGACCTTAAATTGTAAATCCCTTAACCGGGTAGCTCAACATCTGAGTCTTAAATCCTCTTGCGAGGTTGCTTCTAATAGGGCAAAGCTCCTAACAAGACTCATCATAGCAATCCCTTAACCGGGTGAATCTTAACAAGGTCTACTCCTAACATGGCATCATTGTAAGCTTCTAACCAAGCTAGGCTCCTAACAAGGTGCATTCCGAAAGAGTGCACAATTTTTGTGGGTACCAATTCCCACCGTGGTTTTTTCCTATTTGGGTTTCCACGTGAAAATTATAGTGTTCATGTGGTGAATATTTTTGATGTGTTGTTTTGATTTACTTTTAGTTTATGCATGTTGATGAACACTTGATGAGCAGTTCTGATAAATCAGTTTAACAGTTGGATATCAGTGATTACAGGTATTGGTAAATAGTTTATTACTTGTTTGTGATTGATTTGGTGAAGTTTTATCAATCTAAGTTTAAGTTATGAATTGGTGTTAATACTGATTCACTCCCCCACTCAGTATTAATCAGATCCTCTCATATTAACACCCATTCTCAACCATCTTCTCAAAAGTTGGGGGACACTGCATTTTAAGTGCATAACTCATCTTGTCATTTAGCTTATCAATGAAAATGTCCATCTTTTCGTTATCAAATACTGGACGTGGATATCTTGCAAACAACCTTCTCCATCTTTGTAAGAATGTCATGAAGGGTTCTTTGTTCTTTTGTTTTGTGTTTTATGGGTCTAGCATGGTGATCTCATGTTGAATGTTGTACAAATATTGAGATATAAACTTACTCACCAATTCTTCGAAAGTTCTAATGCTAGGTGGGAGTTTAGAGAACCATTCCATGGCTTGTCCACTTAAACTCTTTGGAAATAGTCTCATTAGATAAGTGTCTTCATGTGCGAATTTCATACTCATTGTAAAAAATTCCCTGACATGGTCTTGCAGATCAGTTCTACCATTATATTTGTCATACTTAGGAATTTTGCAATTTAGAGGGAATGGTATCATGTCGAGACTTTTGTCAAACGGATAAGGGTAGATGTCTTGTAATGAGTATCTCTTGGTAGTTCCCCTTTGCATGTCTTGAAGTTGTGTTTGAAGTTCTTGAATTTATTGAGTAAGAGCCAAAAGGGGATTATCCATGTTATTTATTACTTCATTGTCTCAGTTGTCTTAATTTCTTTTGTTATACATCTCACTGGTTCTTTCACCTTGTCTCACTCTTGTGATATCAAAATCATGAGGTAACTTGGCACCTTGATGTGCTAACGTAAGGAAATAATTATCTTTATCCATTTCAAGGACCTTTTCCATGAATTTAATACACTTTGGATCTTGTTAAGCCTCTTTAATTGTTTCTTCTGTTATTTCTTATCATCATTATTTTGTCTATTGGATCCATATTGATGAAAGGAAGGATTTTGTTCTACCATTGTTGAATTTTGTGTTTTGTTTCTGTTGTTTTAATTTTCTTATTTTATTTCTAGTCAAAATAGGCATACAAGTGATTGAGGATGTTTAAGCTTCAATCTTTGTTTGAAGTACTAGTTTAGATGATTTAACTACATCAAAATAAGAGAGGTCCTACCAATATGACTGAGTTGATCTGACTTTAGAGCCCTTGTTTCTTGATTTGAAGATGATAGATCCTAATTAAATGAAATTGTGCTAAGAAGTCAACTATCAAAGATTTTAAATTGTGCACTAAAAATGTTTTGATCTAAGCTTTCAAATTAAATTTCACTTGTGACAACTATTTTTACTAGTTTTAAATTGACTTGATAGTGATGAAGAGTAAATCTACTCTGAAATGGGTATTCAAAACTATAATTAACTTTTAGGAAAAAGCTTGAATCTACTCTCTACCTATGGCCCAAAATTAGCAGAGCGCTAAATCAGAGACAAAGAACACTGGACTGTTTACTCAAAACGCTACTCTCAACTCCTGGAATGCTATGCTGCCTCTAATGAAACGCTAATATAAGCCAATGAAATGCTAATTTGGGTTTTTGAATGTTATATCTCTGTGATGTTTTATGTTGGACTGATGTGCTAAGTTGACTTAGTCAAATGCTAAACTGGTCTACAGGAGCGCTAATTTGTTTTACCAAAGCGCTTATCCGGTTTGTTAAAATGCTATATCGGATTACCAAAGCGCTAAATCAGAAACTCAAAATGCTAAATTAACTCCTCAAAGTGCTAAAGTATCTTTCCGATGTGCTAAAGTTTGTCTTAAGTATGCTAATGTTAGATGCTAGAGCGCTAATTTGTAAAACCAGAATGTTGTTGTGAGACACTAAAACTCTACTCTTCCCTGTGAAGATTTTTTTTGACAGTTTGAAAGTTATGTTTAATTTTGGTTAAGTATGAGTGTGTTCCAATGAATGATATGTCTGATATGTGATCTGAAAACACAGAAGACAAAAATTTCAAACAGTTGTCTTTGTTATATCCTAGGATATAAACATTAAGTGTATGTTTGAGGCTCTAACAAAGCCCAAATTTTAATAGGTTTCACACAAGAAAAACACTTTACGCATATCTAACCTAAGGATTCAAATACAATGCGATATCATAGCCCACAGCCTAGAATCTTCGTAGCGCAATTGTAAACACACTAAGAAGGGATGTCCACTTTGGCCATTGTCGAGAGGTGGCAGATAGGGGCCTCGAAGACTGGAAGGATAACTCAATCACCCTCTCCTCAAAAGGCTACAAGTAGCCTCTGAAATGCTGAGGATTTTTGCCTCTCCTCCAAGGAGCCGAATGGTGAGTGTCTTGGGGGGAAAACTTGTTATCCCCTTGCACTGAAATTATCACACCAAGTGATGCTCTGCAAAAAGGATTAGAAAATTTGTTTGATGGCAACACACAGAAGAGCACAAGAAACAAACGTTAGTGTTATCAACAAAAGATTATCCTACACAAGCATATCAAGAGAGATACTAAATAAGAAGTGAAAAGCATACAAAGAGAAAAGAGGTAAACTAAACTCCTCCAAATGCTAACCAAAACATTCATAGTGGCTCCTCCCTTGTTCCTCTCCTCTCCAAGTTCCAAACTAGTGTACCTCTCAGCAGCTTTTTGCACTATGGATGCCTTATGGAGGTTCAAGATTGTAGATGATTATGAAAAGTATGCAAATGCAAGCTTAATAACCAAAGAAAGATGAGTTATTTAAATGCTATTTGTTAATTTTAACCAAAAGAGTGAATATGATTGATTATGCTAAAATGCTCTCTAAAATTGCCTATAATGTAAATGCATACAAGTTTTCAAGATCTGGATTATGAAGAAATGAGCTCTGTTTATTGGAAAAATGGAGTAATGGATGGTTGAGATTAAGTAATCTCAACAAGGGTCAGGATTGAATGATATTCAATCTATGTGAGGACTTTCAAACCAATCTCAAGATGACAAGTGTCAACATGAGAGGGGTTGAGAGGAGAGGGAATAAGCATTAAATGCTTGACATGACCTGAGAGTTAACTTGGGAGATAAGGTCAAGGTTGGGTTGAGTGAATAAATTCATTATCCAAAGAATAATGCTTTTATCCAATGGATAAACTCTTGTGCAAAGGTTAAAGGGATAACCATGGTCAAAGCAATAAATGCTTGAGGAGACACATGAGTCACATGAGGGTTGAGTTAGGGGTTAACCATAAATGGTCATATAAGAGCCATAAGTGGTTTGGAAGACTTTAGAGGTTAATTTGTTAAACACACAAAGAATTTAATGCTTTTCAAAGACTTTGAAGTCTTTGAGAAGTGACTCCAAGTTGCTTAGGAATGTGACAATAATTAGGGGATGGATTAGGTTAATTAGAAAGGGGCTTAGAAGAATCTAGAAGGGGATTAGGATTGCAAGTGGGTTTGGTGGGTGGGGGAAAATAGGATTTTATTAAAATAAATTTTATTTATTTCAACAAATAGGTGCAAGTTGCATTTTTAGGAGAATGCAAGTGGGGGGGAATTTAACGATTCAAATAAATGTTCTATTTAATTTATTTAAAAGAAGAAATGGGATTTAAATTAAATAAATAGAATTTATTCATTTAATTGATTGTGAGTTTGGTTTAATGAATTAATTAAAATAAATTGAATAATTTATTTAATTAATAGGAGAATGTTTGAAGATGAATTAATTAAATGTCAGTTTAATTAACTGATGGCTAGTGGGTTTTTGATCAAATAAATAACAAATATTCACTTAATTAAAATGGACAGATTTATGTGACTACATTTGCCCCTCTTTGAGATGGTGCGGTTTATCGCGTTGTTTTAAAGAAAAATAGGTGTGAATAAATATGGCCCATAAAATGTTAATTTAATGGGTGGTATGCCCCCTTGAGGGATGGGCCGATTTTTTTTGAAAAATCGGGCGATCTCTTGAAAAATAATGAAATTTGACGGGGTGGTAGAAAAGAAGAATTTAGCAATACCGGTGAAAAATAGAAGAAATCAGAGATAAAATAAAGAAATGGGCAACTCAAAAAGTTCACAGGGACCACGGCAGTGAGTGGGAGAAAATTAGGGTTACGGCGAAGGGTATATATGGGGGGAAAGGGGTGAAAACAGGTTCATTTGCATTCGCGTCCATAGTGAATTTGGAGCTCTGGGTGTGACCTTTTGGAAGAGCAAGGAGCAGTCAGGATGTTGGTTCCCATAGCAGAGCACCATTTAGAGCAAGTTCGACGATTCCAGCGGCCAGACGACTACGGACCACCGGTATGTGAATTTGAATTTTTGAATTTCATGCATTTTGGGTATGTTTTTTGTTTAGTCCAAGTTGAGTCAACACAATAGCGCTAAAACGGATTGTTGATTGAGTGCTCTTATTGTGAGGTGGTGCTATTGCATAGTCAATGTAGCGCTATTGTTGGTTTAGCGCTATTGCATAGTTGATTTAGCGCTTTTGTGATAGTATTAGCGTTGTTGTGTTCAGAATAGCGTTTTTGTGTAGGAAAATAGATGCCCCAGTGTGTTTGAAAAAGAATCTCCTGATGCCAATGATGGATGGATGGAGATGTGAGGTGAGAGTTGTTTTGAACCATAGCAGCCCTGATGAGACTTAGTTCATTAGGATAAATGCATGTTGTAGTCTAGGTGTGCCATGATTGCTTACCTGTTGAGACCCGAAGATACTTGATCAAAGTATCTGTTGATAGTCTAGGTTTAAACTTAAGAAAGTTTGAAACAAAACAACTAATGATGATGGTTGATGCACGTGTGTAGGAGGATCTTCGCATCTTACAGATGTGTGAGAGGCATCCCGCCACACAGGTGTTGCGTGATCGATTGATAGAGGCCGAGGTAGATTGCATTGCAGCGACATGCATGTATGATGTTATGTATATACCCATGATTCAGATGAATCGTGGGTTGATCACAGCATTGGTAGAGCAATGACATAGTGAGACATGCACGTTTCACTTAGCGCAAGGAGAGATGACAGTGACACTAGAGGATGTATGGCACATCCTGCACATTCCTATTCGAGGAGAGTTGGTGTGCTATGACTGAGCTTAGGGGACAGCAGCAATGTATAGATTTTTTGATGAGGATGTCTTCATTGATGACGGATCGATAGCCTGGGAGGATATAGCAGCCTTATATGAGCCATTACTAGTAGTTCTATCAGGGATTGTTGGGGGACTGCTATGTCTAGATCGATGATTGCATGGACTTATCGTTGGGTGGGGTCAGGTGATCGAGCAAATGATTACAGAGGGGACCTGGTTTGCATGGGGACCATGCGTGTTGTCGCACTTATATCAAGATCTACATGAGGTAGCATACTGAGGGGTGGGCTCATTGGGAGTGGGGATCACTTTGCTGCATATATGGGCATGGGAGCATTTACCTGTTACCTGACCAGTTAGTCTGAGATTTTGAGCCATATGTATACATGTATGGAGGTATGATGAGTCAGCCCCACCTGGGGAAGTTAGAGTAGTGGCGGCAAGCACTGGATGATCTGGATACAGTGATCTAGAGGCCATATATTGAGTGTGAGCCCTGGAAGGATGATGCAGAGGCGTTGTCATATGGGTTTATGACACGATATCTCATTGGTAGGACAACCTATAATATGGAGAGACAACTTCCTGGCAAAGTTTTGAGACAGTTTGGGCGGCAACAGGGATTGCCTAGTGGATCAGGAGAGTATGCACAGGTGGTCCGAGAGAGGTATTTATGGGGACCAGTGTTACCTTATGATCAGGCATTGGCAGAGTTCTGCAAGTTACAGGTGAGACCATGGCAGATGAGGCCTAGGGTAGTATACGTTGGGGTGTCAGAGGAGTACACACAGTTCATTGCGGCACATCCGATTCCACAAATATCAGATCCGACAGAGTCGATTCCATATTTTGAGGAGGATAGGGGTCGGAGACGGAGGAGGAGAGGAGGTCACGGAGTAGTAGGTGGATGAGGGAGAGGGGATGGTGGTGGTGGTGTTGGGGATGGAGGAGGTGGTGATGGAGGAGGAGGAGGAGGGGGTGGGGATTTTGGAGGAGGTGGTGGATTCAGAGGTGGAGGGGGGGTTGTGGATGATTACAGCCGAGAGGGAGAGGTGGGAAGCCTTTGTGGCTATCTCTGGGACCTTTGATGCGGGGGGCATGAGATTAGGTGGCAGGGATGCAAGTGAGGGACAGGTACCTATGGAGGGAGCTACTGGAGAGGGAGCCACTGGAGAGGAACCTATGGATATGGGGAAGGTAGCTACAGGTGGAGATCTACGAGACCATATGATACTAAATTTACAGACTCGACTAGAGGATATGGAGGCAGAGGTGGCCACTAGAGATGTGCAGTTGTTTGCACAAGAGTCAGAGTTGACAGTAGTGCTGAGGGAGAGAGATCAGGTCGTGGAGATATTTGCGGCGTTGCAGGAGAGAGTACGGGTGGGAGAAGGAGTAGGAGTGTAGGGTCCTACTAGGGATGCGATGAGGGAGATGCAACGAGCACAAGAGGAGATAGATTATTGGCGGGGGTTATATGAGCAAGCGGTGCCAGCTAGTCAGCGAGTACCTAGCTATTCACAGATGCGGTGGGTGAGATCAGAGTGGTCTTGGAGGACGCAGAGCAGTGGTGGTGTGATGGGTCCTCCACAGAGAGATAGATCAGGTGGTGATGGTGATGCAGCATCTGGTCAAAGTGGTGTCTGAGAGAGCATTTTGTATGTATTTATA
This sequence comes from Cryptomeria japonica, assembly GCF_030272615.1. Lineage (NCBI taxonomy): Eukaryota > Viridiplantae > Streptophyta > Pinopsida > Cupressales > Cupressaceae > Cryptomeria > Cryptomeria japonica. The sequence goes on from NC_081412.1 coordinate 281,814,297, forward strand.
TTATCATTTTGGACTGTATCTTGGATGGCTCTTGGTAGCCTGATATTTTGGACTTCATTGTACTCTGATACATGTATATTTTTGGTGATATGATGTGATATATATGAGGAGATCCCATATTTTGTGATGATATGCATGTTGATATATATGGATTTTATGTAGGATGATGATTTTATGATTTATGCTTAGATGGATACTTGTACTTGCTATATGTATGCATTGATTAGATGATTCCTACATGCATGTTGTATGAATGTGTTGATGAGATGATTTATTTATGCATGTTTCATGATGTGATGCTAACATGTGGAAGCGGGTTGATATGTATGATGTGTTGGTGAAATGCTTTATGTATGTAATGCCATGATGTTGATGTATGCATAATGAAATGATGATTATGATGGTATAGATAGTATCATGTACTTTATGTTGATGCGATGATGTTAATGTAATGTGTTGAATGAATGATTTATTTATGTAAACGTATCTAGATGGTTTTTTTTAAATGAGTGTGATATGGATAAACAAATGTAAAGTACAAATGTTTTTAAATGATGATTTCTAAATGAATGCATATGTGCAATGTATAAACCTATGTGGAAACAAATGGTTTTGTTATGATTCTAAATGGTAAACAAATATGATGAAGTGAAATGATAATGTAATGATAATGCAACTCATGGGTAACGAATAACTACACCTTAATGCAATTAAAAGGATAATGAATGCTTTTGTAATGAACCCTAAATGAAATAAAATGAATGAGTATAATAATATACTAAATGAATAAATGAATGCAGTTAACTAATGGATAGATAAAAAAATGTATGCAACTTATGGGAATCTAAACAAATGTATGGCACACAAGTGTTTTAATGAGGGTAAATGATGAGTGGTAACTGACACTAAATGAATGCATAGTAATGGCTTAATAATGATAGTAAATGCAATGATGAGGAATGTATAAATGCATCTAAATGTCATGATTTGCAATGATGAAATGATATAATGATACTAATGCCAATAAATGATAATGAGCTATATGTAGTTAAATGCAACTGATATGAAATGCACTTGATGCAAACGCAACTAAATGTAATGATGAAGATGTGATTTATGATAGATGAATGCAAGGTTGTGTAAACTTTGCATGATGCATTGATGATGTATTAGAGTACTCTGTCATGATTGTATCCAAGACCAACTGCTCATATTAACTTTGTTCACACTTGCATACAAAACCAGGCATATGAATAATGAATGAGTAAATGGATGGGCGATATGCAACAAAATGCAATATAAACATATGAGATGGAATGACGATCCATAGTGCTTTTATTTTCATCATTGAGCATGATAATATCGAACTTTGATGAGGCAGTAGGAACCAAGGATGGATAATTGTACCTGAAAACAAACTACATAAATAAAGAATACAGAATATGGACCCTCGATAATGGTTCATGTTCATATGGTCGAGGTATACGCTGTAGTCAGCAAGCCATAGTGATCCATGACTGTATTTTGAATATGATCACGTAGCTTAGTGAACTTCCCACGTAGACACCATTAATACATGCCCCAAAACTTCATCGAAATAATTTGCAGAAGACATACAAACAATGTGTAGGAACCATCCTGGCCACTCTAATCACTTGTGGATATCCCGGAGTAGCGTAGGAACCTAATATAAATGAACAAATAACCCACAAATCAACCAAGTACTTGATAGCTTAAACATAATTTTCTTGTCAAAGAAAATGTGATCTTGTCTTTGTTTTGGTGAGGAAGGATGCATCCTTGTTTAGACAGTTTGTGCATTTGATGTTGATTGTTTGGTTAATCGGATAAGTGGTCATCATTTGATTATTTCACAATGTTTGTTTGGTATCTGCTTTAAAAAAATGTATGTACAAGGTGTTTGCCATGTTTTTTATGTTTTCTGGTGTTTTTGGATTTTGATGATTGTTTTGAATGTTTTGGAGTTTTTGTGAGACAATTTTCTGAATGTTTTTGGATTTTGTGAGATAGTTTGAATGAAGACCTCAATGAATCATAAAATAATGTAGAATCCACTTCCATCAACTAGATTAAGGCCATTTCCCCCAGTTTAGATATGACTATGAAAAAGCAGGATGAAAGACGCACGAAGTACTATCCTTGATTGCAGATCAATAACAAGCCATGGTTGTGGACTGATGGATGAGTGAATGTAGTGAATGTGATCGCAACAACTCTGAAAGACAATGGAGCCATAGCCGTTACGAGTGGTGCCTTTTTGCTAGGTTTTCACCATCGCACTTACCCAAGGTGCCACCGGAGTGGTTGTTCACCATTTGGATGTGTAGACACCTAAAAATGGTCAACGCTTGCGGCATCATATTTTAAAATCACATTGTCTCAAAGAGGGGCAAAATGTAGACACCTAAAAATGGTCAACGCTTGCGGCATCATATTTTAACATTTGCACATTGCCTCATTTTAGGTTTTTGCGTCGCATTAACATTTCTCCTATGTCACGCACTTGGTTTTTATCGTTTGCGAACATCGAGTCATTCTTCTACATTCTTCATTTGTCTCACTTTCGAATTTGGTCTTGTCGACAACACTATCCAATCATGATTTTGATCGATTTTATCTTGTCGCATCAATATGCGTGCTAATTTGTCATCATTTTGGACATCGTCAATCCTAATTAGGGTTTTGTCCTCTTATCAATCTTGTAGATTTGTGATCGATTTGTCATTGATCGTTGTCCTCTTATCAATCTTATCGATTTGTCATCAATCTTTATCATTTTCAATCTTGTCGTTTTGCGATCAATTTGTCATCGATCGTTGTCATGTTCGATTTTGTCATTCTACGATCAATTTGTCATTGATCATGGTCATTTTCAATCTTGTCGTCTTGCAACCTATTTTGTCATCGATCCTTGTCCGCTTGTCATATTTGTCATTTTGCGATCGATTTGTCATCGATCGTTGTTTGTCTCAATTATGTCATTTTGGATCAATTTGTCATTGTTCCTTGTCAATTGGCATATTTATCAATCAAATCATTTAATCAGAATCATGATCGATATCAATTATCTTCAATCAAGACCTAATTGTCATTCTCGCATTGCTAATTCGTCTTCTAGGGTTTCATGATTTAATCATTTAACCTTGTGTGTCATTTCTTCCTCTAGGATTAAATAAATTATTTATTTATCCTAAGTCTTCTTGTCACAATTAAATGTTCATTTAATTGGCTAATTATTCCTCTTTGTGAATTGATTAATAAATGAAAAATTATTAATTAATTCACTAATTCTTAATTTCTAATTTTCATCAATTTCCTAATTTCTAATTCCTAATTTTCCTAATTCCTCCTATTTTTCTAATTTTTCTAATTTCTTAATTCTTAATTTCAATTTCCTCCTATTTCTCTCCTGAATTCATGGGAATGACATAGAAATTTGTCATAAATTGTCATAAAATTCTTGACATAGAATTTGTCATAAATTGTCATAAACCCTTGCATAGCAAATTGTCATAGACATGTCATAATTTTGCTATTCTTGATTTGAATTTCCATTTGAATCACTATCATGCTAATCTTGTCATTTCTCCAATTTATCTATAAATTGGATAATCTTCATCAATCAAAGAATCCTTAATCAGACAATGCGCAAATTTTAAAGTATGATCCTGCAAGCGTTGACCATTTTTAGGTGTCTACATTTTGCCCCTCTTTGAGACAATGCGATTTTAAGCGTTGTTTCAAAGAACAATAATGAAAATGCCCCAGATGATGATAATGACATATGCATTTGTTTCCTAACGTACATTCAACAAGACAGGATAAACATAATAACTCAATCACAAATGCATTCATTTCCTAGCGTACATTAATTGACTTCTGCGCCTGTGTGAAGCAACCCATGCCTGTGTTGAGCATTCTGTGCCTGTGTTGAAGACATTCTGTGCCTGTGTCATGACTTCTGCGCCTGTTTCATGACTTCTGCGCCTGTGTAAAGTCCAGAACAGGGGTAAAAATGCAGTGTTTTACTTGAAATCTGTTTAGTTTTTGCATTCTGTTTTCTGTGTTTTGGTTTTTGGTACTAATTATCTGTGCAGAATCTTGGCATACGCATGGAAAAGACAACAAATCAAATTACTAACATGTGTTATGCAGAATCGATAGTCAAAGACAACAAACCAAACTTCTAACTTGGGTTTTGCATGTTGCCTTGGAGAAACAACTAAACCTTGTGTTTGTTATTAATGTTTTAGGCACCTAGTGATTTCTAATAGGTTGGAATGAATATGTTTTTGCTTTGATTGTTGAGTGTGACATTGGATTAATGCTCTCATCCTTTTAGGGTGATCAGAAATCTAGATCTTCGATACCATGCTCGTGTCTTTGATTGTGTGTCTCCTTTAGAAGGCCTGCCTTCCCGACCACTTTGCTTTTGTAAGCAAGTGATAATCGTGAGAAGGGAACGACCCAAAGTGAGTACGGCTAGAATTCCTTGGCATTCTAACTCACTATAAAAAAATACCCGATGAGCGAAAGCTTTGAAGGAAGTGTTACGTGGGAATTGCAGTTACTTGGGAAGTGATGACCCTTGAACTCTTTCTCATATCAACATCTAATTAGGGCCTCTTGGTCTAAATTGTGCTTGCACGACTACATTTGTTTGGTATCTTGATGGGCTTAATGTCTCAATCACGCTTGCATGACATCAAGGAGTAACACTAAACAGAAATCCTTACTAAACACCTTGTTTTTAGAGGCCAAAAACCCTTCTAGTTGCTTGAGAAGGACAAGTTCGGATACTTGGAAGAGATACTAAGTTCGCCATGGGGAGATTTCCATGGGGACTGATGCTTGGCTGCCCTGAGAAGTGAGTGCCGTGGAGGGGAGCCCGTGGGGTCAAGCATCTATGTATTCTCCTTGAATCCCATAACAAGTCTACCTCTCAAGTACCTAATGTCCTTGCCTACCATAAGAAATGTGGGAATGAGCATGATTGTCTTGAGTCTAAGTTGCAATATCTTGTATTCTTTGATTGTCAAAAGTTGAATTTCATATCATTTCAAAAACAAGGCAAATTGATTCAAAACATAAGATTAAACACAAGAGACATTCGTCCAACAAAGGTCCAACAAGGTTCAAAACACATCTTCCAACATGATTATCAAACATTATTCAAAATCTTGTCTTAACATTCATGTCACTTGCATTTAGGTTCATCCTAGGTTGCATTTTGCAAAGTTCATTGTCAAGTACCAAGGTTAGGTTTCACCTAAGTCATACTCCTTTGCATATCAATAAGGGTCATCCATTTTGCATATGTCCTCTTGCATTAAAGCCATACCATTGTCATACATTTGCATTTGCATATCCTAGGTCTCTTCATTAAGCTTAGGTCATTACCATATCATATTAGGGTCACTTGCATGGTAATTGTCCCTTTGCATATAGTGCCAAAACTAGGATTTGTCATACTTGAGTAATCCAAATCTTTGCTAAACCCTAAGTCATTGTTAGGAGGTCTAGACCTTATCAAACCTTTTGTCCTTTTATCATCAATGTCATTTTGTCAAACCTAGCTTAGTATCCAAGCATATAGGGGAGACATTGTCATCTTGTCCTTTTGTCACTTACGTCCTTTGGTCCTTTGAGGTCTAGGCATCATTTCAATTTCCTAAGGGTCTCTTTTAAATCTGCATTCCAAAAGTTTGTCAAAATCTTGAAAAACAACCAAAAACATAGATTGCATTTTCATCTATTTTAGTTTGCATTTAGTTGCATATCATATATTGTCCTTGAAAAATTCCAAAAATATTGCATTTGCATAGTGGCATGTCTATTGAAACAAGGTTCCAAGCACCAATGATGCAACAAAGTTTGACATATCAACCAACAATGCAATCACAATTATATCCAACCCAACAACAAGGCAATATCGATCAAACTTTTTATGATGAAACAAGTCTCCAAATACAAAAACTAGAGGAGAAACTAGCTCAAGAAGAGGAGATATTGGAACAAAGAGTGAAAAACATTGAGAAGAATAGATCACAAATGTCCAAAGTGTTTCAAAAACTTCTAGGTCAGAATCCAAAGATTGAGCCAATTGATGTAAGATCTCTTCTTGAACGATCAGACATACCAGCTCTCCTCTCACAAATAGAGATGATGAAACAATTTCAAGAAAGGAGACAACATCAATTTCAACATTATGTGCCTCCACATCAAGAACAAGAAGGTGTTTACTATCAATCAGATTTTCAACCATCACAACCAATTGTTCAACATTTCCAACATATACAACCAATACAACCAATGGTCCAATTTCAACAATATGTCCAACCAACTATACAATGTCAAAAAATAGTTCAACCAATGGTGGAATATCAATGTCAACAACTCCAACCAAACATTCAAAAACAAAGGTTGCAGCACACACCAACCCAAGTTTCAAACATGTCAAAACAATTGAACCAAGTCCAATATCAAAATATGACATCAAACCAAAAACAAGTTCAAATTCCAAATACAACCATGTCAAAACCTTGAAAGAAAGGTGGCTTTATTGCAATGATCTTAAGGAAATTACCAAGTGAGTTCTTTGAGGAAGATCAAAATAATACACTTATGTCTAGCAATGCCTCATCTCCTCGCAAACAAATGGACTCTCCAGTGGCATCTATCCCTACACCTTTAGAAGTTTCACAAGAACCTTCTATATTGTCCTCATCAAACAATACACCCAAAGATGCAATTATCGAAGAGCTATCCATAATTGATTGCCATGATAATCCAATTCATGATGCACATCCTTGTCATGTTTCAGAAATACAAGACCCAATGCCACCATGCACTTTATTGCCATTACCTATTTTAGAGGACCCCATTCGAAGTCCCTCTTCCTCATGTTCAAGCATTGATTCTTTGTCAGAATCCATCACAAATGTTCAAAGTGCATCCCCTTCATGCCAAAGCATTGATACCTCGCCAAAATCCTCCATGCATATCCAAAGTCCAACCCCATGTCAAGAGGATAATTTAGAGCATGAAGAAATGAGTCCTAAAGAAAATCAAGATCAAGATCCTGAAACCTTACCATCCCATCCAATTGTTGACCAGGATCCCATTTCCCTAGACACTCACGATGATTCCCCTATTCTTGTCCATCCTATCTAAAGTCCTATTGACACTCCATTCCCCAAGCAAGATCAAGATATCCCAGTCCATCCAATCCCAAACGATCCCCTTCCATTTCATGAAAAAAATGTCCTTTCAAATCCCATTGACATTCCACTTCCTAAGAAAGATCAAGATATCCTTTCCATCCTTTATGATGATTCCATTGAAAGTCAAGAGCAAAGCAACTTTAAAGAGGATTCCAATGATCTTCCTCCTTGTCAAGATCAAATTATTCCTTTAGATCCTCCACAAGATCCTTTTGTTCCTCCATCTCCTCGTCTTGATGCTCCATATACACTCCAAGATCGTATTTCTTGTGATGATCCCATTATTCCTCCCATTCCATCTCTTGAAAAGCCTGTCATTGAACCATGTCCACTACACAATCCTAGTCCCCCTCATGATCCTAATCCCCCTCATGATTCTAACGTGTCAGTGCAAGATGTTCATGAACCCTCGACATGCATAATGGGTTCTTCCACTTTGGTGCAATCCGATCCACTTCAAGATCTCATTATTTCTCTCATATCATATCCACCTCATAATGGACTCGCGTCTTCTTCCCAAATAAAAGAGTATCCTACAAGTCAAGATATTCATAAAGGTAAAAGAGTAGATCTCCATAAGCAAGCATCCCTTCATGTCAAAGAAAATGTTAAGGGTCATGTCTACACAACTCACACTCAAGGTGTTGGTATCCCTTCAAAATCAAAACATATCCCTTCCCCGTCATACCTTCCATCCATCTTAGGTCCTTATATCCCTTCATCCTCTATGCAAGGTCAGCAAAGGCACACATCCTTGAGTAAATTTCATCAATCCAAAAGAAGTCCACTTCATTCATATCCATCCATTCATTCCTTTCCCCCTCCAAGAAATTTGGATGCCAACTATAAACGTCATAAGTCTAGCAATCAACATGTATTCAAGGATCAACATGTCCAATATAATCAACATGTCAAAACAAAGAACAATATGATCTATAAAGAAAAAGAAATATCCAAAAGGCCACAAAGGCCCACTGAGCAAAATAAAGCAAAGTCAAAATCTATATGGGTTCCTAAATCCCTTGTGCAAGCAATGCACGCCAAGGAACCACAAAAGCATGAAAAATCAAAACCATGTGGATCCCTAAGCAGCTTCTTGAAGCACAAAAAGAAAAATCCAACTTGGCATCCAAAATTGCTATTCCTCCACCCAACACTCTCAAATTTGTTCCTCCTTCACCTCCTTCTTCCATTTTGGGCCCTTATGTCCCCAAATCCCAAGCTATTCCTCCATCAAAATCTCAATATCCAAAATACATTTTTCCTCCATTAGTCCATCACCCCTCAAGGTGTGTGCCAATGTCGATCTTGCCTTCATTTCCATCCACTGAAGCCCAATTCTTCCAATACCCTACCTATTATCCAATGCATAGTTTCCATCCTTTCGTCCCTTTGATCCAATCCTTTGCATAAATCCTTGCCTTAGTTTCATCTCTTTTTCCATGTCCTTATCCTACCAACGTCTTTGAGCATACTTTTAAAGGTAATGGTCCATTTTTTTTTTTGTTTCAAGGCTACTATCCAAACAAAAAGACGCTTGAGCCCTTCTTCCATCCCCTATCATGTGTCCATCTTCTATTGAAAATGTCAAAAAAATAAGCAAAAAAAAAATTGAAAAAAAAAAAAAGAAAAAAAAGAAAAAGTCAAAATACAAAAAAAAAAAAGACAAAAGAAAAAAATAAAGAAAAATAATTCGTCCACTGGTGAAAACCTGGCAAACAGGCGCCTTGGGCAAGTACCGTGATGAAAACCTGGCAAACAGGCGCCTTGGGCAAGTACCGTGATGAAAACCTGGCAAACAAGCATCATGCGTAATTTATGAACTTCTTGCACACCACACTTGGGGGTAGGTTTCCTCCTTCATATCCTTTTGTCCTTCATTGTTCCATTATCCTATCGAACCCCTGTCATTACCCTTCATATCCTATTGTCCCTCATGTCCAGTTTCCCTTTCCACCTTTGATCTTGACAAGGCTAAGGATCGTCATGAACATCATGTATCTTGTTTGCAGCTTTTAGTCCATCATAGCTTTTGGTCATTTATCCATTTGCTTATTATAACCTTTCATCCATATTCCCTGTCTTATTGCAACTTTCTGCCACTATCCCTTAGCCAATCCCGACCTTTAGTCCATGTCCCTTATCCATTCTTGGTCTTTCTTATCCTATCCATATCTTATCACTATCCATACACTCTTTCTGTCCCCTGATCTTGATCTGACATAAGGACACAAAATTTAAACATGGTTTCGAAAACCTCTTGACATGTCCCTCATGCCATGTCACTGTTTTACATTGTCATATCCAGTCTCTTGTCCCATCACGTAATAGCCCTTGAAAATTGCATCTGCGTTGTCTCCATGATAAAAGGCCTTTGTCTTCCCTCTATCCACCATCATTTCAGAGAGCCTATTTATTCACCTATCATATTCCTTGCCTTGCTAGACACTGGAGGCAAAATCATAAAAATTGAAAAATGTCCTGAAATAATTCAAAAAAATTGAAAAATGTCCTGAAAAAAATATCAAAAACATTTAAAAATGTTCTGGAAAAAATTTTTAAAACATTGAAAAATGTCCTGAAATAATTCAAAAAAATTGAATAATGTCCTTAAAAAAATCCCTAAACAGTCAAATAAAGTCCTGAAAAAAACGAACAAAAAAATTTTCAAAACATTAAATCCAAAAACAAGCATTCTATCAATAAATGATCCCTCTGTGCATAGACAGATCACTGAGTATGCATCCAACAACACGCAATCAAACACTGTGCTTTAATGAAATCACGCATAAATAGATAAACTTTTTCCATCAAACCAGACATTCAAACTGATCAAAATTGTCATATCAATCGAACGTTACCATCAATATCATTTGTCCTTGTCTCTACTATCATGGGTCTTATACAAAGTGTGGTATACTCGAAACCAGACTGTGTCCTGTCTTAGACGGGGTACCACATGTCCTGAAATCAAACAGCATGATCATCCTATCAACACTTTCAACTTTTGACAATGAAGATCAAGATGTTTGTTTGATTTGTTGGAATTTGTGCATCTTATCTTTTTATTGATTTATCTTTGGCTTTGGTCATGTTCCTATGTTGCTCGATGATATCACTGAGTGATTTAGAGTGACCGGGATGGTTCATGGTCCCTTTCTTTTTTTTGTGATTGTTGTTTGTCTGCGATGTGTCTGTCTTTTGCAAAAAGGGTTGCATTTCAGCTCTGGCCTTCAATGCCATGATGCTACGCATCCATTTTGCTACATTAAAATAAAGGTTCTCACCTACAAAGTGCATTACTGAAAGCAAGTTTTTCTTCATCTCTAACTGTCCTCTGTCTAATTTCTTCTCACTAACATTTCTTCCGTTAGTCTTGGCAGTCCGTTCGAACCTATCATTTTCTGTCATTCTTATTGATCAATTGGCCTCTTTTCTGCATGTTTCCGGCCAATTCCTCGAGGGGGCATGCATATGTCATTGTTATTGTCTGGGGCATTTTCATAAGTCATTGTCAGCGTCCAGGGCATTTTCATTATTGTTCTTTGAAACAACGCTTAAAATCGCATTGTCTCAAAGAGGGGCAAAATGTAGACACCTAAAAATGGTCAACGCTTGCGGCATCATATTTTAAAATCGCATTGTCTCAAAGAGGGGCAAAATGTAGACACCTAAAAATGATCAACGCTTGCGGCATCATATTTTAACATTTGCGCATTGCCTCATTTTAGTTTTTTGCGTCGCATTAACATTTCTCCTATGTCACGCACTTGGTTTTTATCATTTGCGAACATCGAGTCATTCTTCTACATTCTTCATTTGTCTCGCTTTCGAATTTGGTCTTGTCGACAACACTATCCAATCATGATTTTGATCGATTTTATCTTGTCGCATCAATATGCGTGCTAATTTGTCATCATTTTGGACATCGTCAATCCTAATTAAGGTTTTGTCCTCTTATCAATCTTGTAGATTTGTGATCGATTTGTCATTGATCGTTGTCCTCTTATCAATCTTATCGATTTGTCATCAATCTTTATCATTTTCAATCTTGTCGTTTTGCGATCAATTTGTCATCGATCGTTGTCATGTTCAATTTTGTCATTCTACGATCAATTTGTCATTGATCGTGGTCATTTTCAATCTTGTCATCTTGCAACCTATTTTGTCATCGATCCTTGTCCGCTTGTCAATTTTGTCATTTTGCAATCGATTTGTCATCGATCGTTGTTTGTCTCAATTATGTCAATTTGGATCAATTTGTCATTGTTCCTCATCAATTGGCATATTTATCAATCAAATCATTTAATCAGAATCATGATCGATATCAATTATCTTCAATCAAGACCTAATTGTCATTCTCGCATTGCTAATTCATCTTCTAGGGTTTCATGATTTAATCATTTAACCTTGTGTGTCATTTCTTCCTCTAGGATTAAATAAATTATTTATTTATCCTAAATCTTCTTGTCACAATTAAATGTTCATTTAATTGGCTAATTATTCCTCTTTGTGAATTGATTAATAAATGAAAAATTATTAATTAATTCACTAATTCTTAATTTCTAATTTTCATCAATTTCCTAATTTCTAATTCCTAATTTTCCTAATTCCTCCTATTTTTCTAATTTTTCTAATTTCTTAATTCTTAATTTCAATTTCCTCCTATTTCTCTCCTGAATTCATGGGAATGACATAGAAATTTGTCAAAAATTGTCATAAAATTCTTGACATAGAATTTGTCATAAATTGTCATAAACCCTTGCATAGCAAATTGTCATAGACATGTCATAATTTTTCTATTCTTGATTTGAATTTCCATTCGAATCACTATCATGCTAATCTTGTCATTTCTCCAATTTATCTATAAATTGGATAATCTTCATCAATCAAAGAATCCTTAATCAGACTATCGAATTTCTAGTACTCTTGATCAATAATCTTGTCTACTTGCTTTCAATCATGTATGTGCACTTGTAGGTGAGATCCACAACCAAACCATTTGAAGAGGAAAGAAGAACAATGGAGCTACATGAAGGAGCATTCAAATCACATCTCTGGTTTGCTTAAATTTTACTTTTGAATGCTTTTGTTTCATGTCTCTATTGAGTGTTGTTTAGGATAGATCATTGCAATGAATGCTTTTGTGATTGAGCTGATTGATTATTACGTTTATCTTGTTTTGCGATGATTTCCTATTTCCTAACGTACAGGATGCATGATTTTTCTTTATTATTTTGATGCTTTTGTATTTTCTTCGGGACATTTATCAGAATGTTTTTGGTGTTTTTTCAGTATGCATGGGAGCCTGATGCTTTGTGTGGCTTAGGTATAAAACCGCTTGAGGTGCATGTTGTTGATCGGATCTGCGAGCGGTTCTCCTTCGGACGTGGCCAACTGATATGCCCTGGACCCAAATACAGCAGTGATAACATATGGATGCAGCCAGTTTGATTCAAACTTTCCCTGATGTTCTCTATTTGGTTGGTTACGAAGATTCTCTTGAAGAACAAGATCACCTACCTCAAATGTATGAGGTCTAACCCGATGATTATAGCTTCTGCTCATGCATTGCTGATAGGCGTTGAGGTGATTGTATGCAACTTGTCGTTTCTCATCAAGTAGCTCTAAATCTTAGAGACGTGATACTCTGTATGCTTCATCATCTATGAGATTATGCAAGGAAACCCGTAGTGATGGTATCTCAACCTCAATAGGTAAGATAGCTTATGCACCGTAGACCAGTGAGTAGGGAGTTGTGCCTATAGGGGTTCGAATGCAAGTTCGATATGCCCATAATACTGGATTTAATTGAACATGCCAATCATGGCCAGCATCATTGACTGTTGTCTTGATGATTCTTAATATGTTTTTGTTTGATGCTTCAGCCTGACCATTTCCTTGTGGGTAATAGGGAGTGGAAAAGCGGTGTTGGATGTGAAACTTCTCACAAAGCTCACGGACATCCTGATTTTTGAATGGAAGCCCGTTATCTATGATGATGGACATGGGTATACCATACCGGTAGATGATATAATTAAGGATGAATGAGGCGATCTTCTTGTTGGTGACTTGGGTAAGTGGAACAACTTCGATCCACTTTGTGAAGTATTCGGTAGCGGTAATGATGAACTTATGGCTATTGGATGAAGATGGATGGATTTTACCCACAAGGTCAAGTCCCCATTGAAAAAGGCCATGGTGTTGTGATTGGTTACAATTCCTATGCTAGTGCATGTATCAGGTCTCCATGAACTTGGCATTTCTTGCATTTTCTGACAAAATAGTAAGAGTCTTTTTCCATGGATGGCCAATAGTATCCAGTGCGCATGAGTTTCTTTGCTAGTGACGGACCGCTTGCATGAGTTCCACAAATTCCTTCATGTACCTCTTCCAAGGCCTTTGTTATCTCATCTTGTTCTAGACATCGAAGGAGAGTACCATCAAGACTGCGTCAGTATAGGGTTTCAACAATAATGGTATATCGAGCGGTTTGGCGAATGAAGATTTACGTTGGTTATTCGATTGGTTAGGAGGAAGTGTGTGACCGCAGAGGTAGGTGTAGAACTCACCGTACCATGGGGATTCAAAACCGACAAGGCGACATATCATCTCGGATTTGAGGATATCATAAGCGGGAATCCAAAGTTGTTCTACCAAGAACTCGTAGCGTGTTGAATTGTGTGAAAAATCTAGGAGAGATGCAATGGTAGCCATAGCATCAACAACTCGATTCTGATCTTTGGGTATCTGCTAAAATGTGATAGTAGTGAATAATTCCTTTAATTTGTCCACCATTTGTTTGTACGTCATGAATTTGTCATCCTTGGTCTAATATTCATCTGTTGCTTGTCGAATGATCAATTGGGAGTTGCCATATACTTGTGGTTCTTGTAACTTCCATTGTACATCCAGTCGGAGTCCTATGATCAAGGCCTCATATTCAGCTATGTTGTTTGTGCATGGAAATGTGAGCCTATAAGACTTCGGGATGCTGTCACCTTGAGGTGTGATAAATAGAATGCCTACCCCCGAGCCATGCCTAGTGTATGAACCATCAAAGTATAGTTTCCATGGTTGTGTTGTTGTGGTCATGAATATCTCTTCGTCTGGAAATTTGGAAATGAGAGGATGATCGCCTATGAGGGGAGCATCGGCCAATTGATCTGCAATAACTTGGCCTTTGATAGCCTTACAGTCCACATATTCAATGTCAAATTTACTTAGAATAATCACCCATTTGGCCAAATGGCCTGTCAATGTTGATTTGCTGAGTAAGTATTTGAGTGGATCGATCTTTGAAATGAGCTAAAATTTATGTGTCAATAAATAGTGCCTCAGTTTAGTGGCTACCAAGATTGTTGCTAGGCAAGCTCCCTCAATAGGTGTGTAATTGAGTTCATAGCCAACCAGTGTGCGAGAGATGTAGTAAAAAGCACACTCTTTCCCTTCTGCATTGTGTTGTGCCAATAGTACACCCAATGTTGTATTTGTTGCTGATATATAGAGTAGTAGAGGCTTACTCAGATCTAGTGGGATCGGCAATGGTGTATTCATGAGATAATCTTTAAGCATCTGGAATGCTTGCTAGCATATGGTATCCCATTGAAAGTGGATGTTCTTGTGTAACAGGTGTGTAAAGGGGTGACACTTATCTGCCAGTTGTGCAATGAATCTTCAGATGGATTGTAGTCATCCTTGTAATGTCCTTAGCTGACTAATGTTCTTTGGTGGTGGCATGTCCATGATTGCTTTGACCTTTGCAGGATCAACCTCAATACCTTTACTTGAGATAATGTATCCTAGAAGCTTCTCTGAGGTTACTCCAAAGACACATTTCTTTGGGTTGAGTCGAACATGATATTGTTCTAGTCTATCAAAGATTTTCTCTAATATTTCTAGATGACCTTCTCTTGTTAGTGATTTTGCCAGTAAGTCATCAACATAATCTTCCATTATGATATGCATCATGTCATGAAAGATGGTGATCATTTCTCTTTGATAGGTCGCTCCTGCATTCTTTAGACCAAAAAGCATGACATTCCAACAGTATGTGCCCCTTAGACATGTGAAGGTCATTTATGTTGATCCTCAGGTGCAATTTTTATCTGATTGTACCCTGAAAAACCATCCATGAGAGAGAGCATGGCATGTCCTGTTGTTAAGTCTACAATCATGTCAATGTTTGGTAGGGGGAATTCATATTTAGGACATGCTTTGTTCAGATCTCTGAAGTTAGTACAGATACAGATGCCCCCATTTGGTTTGTCGACAGGCACAATATTGCATATCCAATCTGCATAATCAATTGGTCTACTAAAACCAACATCTAGGAGTTTCTTAAGTTCTGCTTTGACTAGTACTGCAATCTAAGGATGCATCTTGCGAAGCTTCTGTTCAACAGGTTTGGCTCCTTCTGCTATGGTGAGGTGATGCATGACTAAATCAAGATCAAGCCCAGGCATGTCTACATATGACCATGCAAAGTTAATCTGGCACTTCTGGAAGAATTCAACAAACTTAGGCTATTCCTCTGGAGTTAAAAGAGATGCCAAATGTATGTGGTGAGGTATTTCAGGAGTCCCCACGTTGTATTCTTTTGTTTCCTCGATGAGAATTGTTGATCGTTCCTGCTATGTACTAGAAGGGAGAATGTCAAACCTTTCATCCTCTGGTGCCTCAAAGAGGTTTTCAACAATGGATACGCTCTTTCTTTTTACTTTTGTGGGATCAAACAGTGCCACAGTGTGGTTTTCACTGGAAGATCCATGTTTTATTGTTATATTTTTGCAGTTGAAAGGTTTGGCATCTACCCCAAAGTATGCTGCGCTATTAAGTTCAATGGTGAATTCAGCTTTGTGATCCCCGGTTGGTATGTTATCCCGTAGTTCCAAAAAGTCAAGATCACCTCATCGTTTTGGAAATGGTCAAGACATGGGGTATTAGGTTGGTTCCATTTGATGAGTTCGGGATGGATAATGGGCATTACCTCATCGATTAGGTTAAGTTCATTAGATGTGTTAGTGAGGGTTAAGACGTTGCAATGAAGGTCGTTGATGGTACTCTCCCTATCAGAATCAAGCGTAGGATGTGACGTAGGGTCTGTGGAATAAGTTTCCAACTCAGGAACCCAAGAGATCTTTATCTGTGCTTCTCCGTAAATAGGGATGTCTTTGCGAGGTGGAGGTAGTGATGTGTCTTCCTCATCTAAAGTATTAAGCTGGACAGAATCAAATTCCCACTCATGCGAGTCGGTCTCTGAGTCACTTTCCAGTATCCGATTACTATACCATACTGGGATATCCTTTGAGTTAAACATTGCAGGTGTGATCGGTTGAAGTACCTTTGTAGATGAAAGGATTGGTGTTGCAGGAAGGATTATGGGGATCAATGAATCCGATACGGGGAGTATCGATAGTGTTGAATTTGTTGCTTCTGCTGAAATTGTTGGTGTTGTTGATACTGCTATGGGTTCTAATATTGCTAGTGGTGTTGTTGATGCGGTTGTTGTGGTTGATGGGATCGTTGGTTTGATTAGTGGGATGATTGGTATTGTGGACGTTTTTGCTGGGATTTTTAGCCTTAGTGGGGCAGTTGGTGTGGTTTGTGGTGTTGCTGATATGATCAAAGGTGACCTCTTTATGTTTGTAGTAGGTTTATATAGAGGTTTGTTGGGTTTTCCTTTGAATCTAAGTTTAGGAAGGATCATCTTTTGAAAGCCTAAGCCTGTGTTATCTTTGGGCTTTAACTCCGGCTGCAACAACTCATGTCGTCCTTGCTTGCAAGGTCCTAAAGCACTTTGACCATCCCCATTCTTTGCATAATGAGAAGGCCTTTTCCATACTGATCTGTGGGAAGCTTAGCTTGTGGAATATTCATGGTGATGGGATCTTTATAGATCCATTATGCTAAGTCATCATCTCTGGTCTCTTCTTCTTGACTCTTTCCAAGGATGAAAGGTGTCAAAGGGCATGTTGGCTTGACCAGTGGCGTTTGAAGTAATCGTTGAGGTTTACCATGAGTTCTAGGAGAAGTAGGCATTTGTCCAACACAAAAAAGTTGACTCAAATTGTACTCCCTAGGACCCTCCTCTGCTATTTTCATCTTGAGCTTCTCTTGCTTGGGCATAATGGTGTTTGAACTAGAAAGAGAGGTTGGACTTACGTATGATGTGGATGAGATGGCTTCTCTATTGTTAGGAACGCCAATCTCTGGTTGATGACTGATATTGTGACAATATGCAAAGGGGTTTGCATCGCCCAGGATTGTGATTTCTACACCATTATGCAGGAACTTGATGTAGACACCTAAAAATGTCTCATTGATCATGTATTAATTATTCCTCTAATTGATTAAATAATTCTTTAATTATTTAATTAATTTAATTAATCTATTTCTTCTAATTTCATATTTCTTCATTATCTTACTAATTATTCTATTTCCTATTCTTTCATCATTTAATCATTTTCTAATGTTAATTAAATATTTATTATTTAATTAATTATGATTAATTCCCCAATTTAAATAATCTTTATTATTTAAATAAATTACTAATTATTCAATTTCTATCTCTAATCATCTAATCATTCAACCCTCTTCTAAATATTAATTAAATATTAATTATTTAATTAATTGTGATTTAATCCTTTAAATTAAATAATCTTTATTATTTAATTAAATTCCATTTCTACATAATTAAATAGTTTCTTTAAATTATTTAATTAACTAATTAATTCTTCCATTTTCAAATCCCCAAATTCTTATTTCATTTAATTCCATATTCTTCTAATTTTTTCTAAATTCAAATACATGTGCATGATTTCAAAAACCAATTTGAAAATCAAAGTTAAGTTCTAAATATATTCAAATGCTAAATTGAATTAATAAATTCAATTATTTGAATAATATCTCATGCAAAGATTAAATTAATAATCTAAATCTAAATGCAAGCACATGCTAAATTAATTAATTAAATCATTTATCTCTTCAACTTCTATTTCCCTCTTTCAGTTAGCTTTTTCTAAATTAAGCTCTTTGTGTCATCTTCTTTATTTCCACCAATCATTCTTTTTCTTCCTTCAGTCAGCTTTTTCTCAATCAATTGACTCAATTAATCTATTCAATCTATTGAGTTTTATTCCTACAATCAGCAGTTCAACTATCAACTTGCATTTGAGCTCACCTGAGTTCACACCTCTTGATCAATATGTTCCACCTTTCAATCAATCTCATCCAATTATCTATAAATTGAGCATTCAATCTCCATTTTCAATCCTCCTCAATCTTGAACAATAACTCTGAATCATGAACTTTGAATCTTTGTGTCACTTGCAGGTTACCAGCGCAATATCTAAGAGCCATCATACCATGAAGAGGAGAAGAGTAATGGAAGTTCTATACAGTCACGAAATAGGGAGTTTTTATTGATTTGATGATTTATAATTCCTATTTTGCTTGGTTGTGTTAGTCCTTTGTATTGTTTGTTAAATTCTTTGATTAGAAGGGGTTCGTGATTTCCCTGGTTTCTAATTGATTTGCTTTGTTAATAGAAGAATGAATTTTACATCCCACACTTGATACATTGATGGTAAGTGGATGGAACGGTTTGCATGGCGTGTATCCAAGGTCTTCCTAACAATAAATTGTATGGTGGAGGAAGGTCCAGAACTTGACAGATGATGTGTTTCACCATAGGGCCCACTCGGATTGGTAGCACAATAGCTCCTTTGGATGAACGCTTTGCATCATCATAGGCTTTGATTGTGATCTTCTTGCGGGGATCCACTGATTCAATTTCATATCCCAAAGCTGTGACTAATTGTAGCGTACATATATTTAGGCTTACTCCATTATCGATCAAGACTCGCTTGATCCTATGTTGGTTGATAAACCCATTAATGTGGAGTGAGGTGTTGTGAGGTTGCTAGAAGGATGAGTTGCCACTTTCAGAGAAAGTGAGACAAGGTGATGAACTTAGATTTCCAGCCATGGCTTGGAACTGATTTGTATTTAGGTTTGCAGGGACCGACGCCTCTTGGAGAGCTTGATCCAAGATTGTTTTATGGGATGGAGATAGGTGCAATAGCTCTAAGATAGATATCAGTGCGAGCGTTTTGTCTAACTGTTCCACAAGGTTATACTGCTTTGGGATAGATGGGGTGCCTTGTGGAGCTGCTTTTATGGTAATCTTGTCGCGACGTGTAACAACATTGCAAGTGGAGTTGGGATTTTTTATGGTAATAGTTGCAATTTGTTCACTGGCATCATATAGGTGATTCACAGTGTAATTATATGCGGCTTGCGTATAATCAGTGGTATCTGTGTTTCTCCCTGAAGTGGAAGGACCTCTTTGATCTTGTGATGGAAGTGGATTTTTGAACATAAGATGATCATTGTTTATTGTTTTGGGTCATGTCCTTTGATTTCAATTTCACCTCGGTCAATAAGATCCTGAATAAGATCTTTCAATCTGTCACAATTGCTTGTCTTATGCCCTTTCCCTTGATGGAAATCGCAATGTTTAGTATCCCTCCACCATGAAGATTTGACTTGAGGTTCATAATTTGATGTTTTGGGTAAGGTAACCAGATTTTGAGAAACCAACTAACGTAACACCATTTCAATGGGTTCCCCTAAGGGAGTGTATGTTCGTTTTGGTTTAAAATTTTGTTGACGTTGTCTGGGTTCCTCTTGAGATGTATTGCGTCCTTGACTTGGAGGAGCAACTGTGTTATTGTTGGGTGGGGGGTTTTGTCTTGCAAATCGGACCATAGGTTGTGCACTTTTAATAGTTCTTGCATCCACAACCCCGTCATTGACGATGTTTTTGTTTTTGTTCCAGAAGTTAGGCTTGTCACTATTGAAGTGTGGGCGAGGGCCATCCTTTGGCTCATTATATATCTTGATAAGCCCTTTTTTTATGAGAGCCTGCTCACATTTTAAGCCTTTGGTGATCATGTCATTGAAAGAGTTTGTGTCTTTTACGTCTAGGTGAAATTCCATTTCATCATTTAAGTTGGAAATAAATATTTCCACTAGTTCTTGTTCAAGTAACTGAAGAGAACGTCTACTAGACATTTGATGCCATCGTTGCAGAAAGACTGAAAATAGCTCACCTGGTTTTTGTTTAGTGTTACATAGATCAGGCATTGTGATATCGCGTTCAATGTTGTGTGAGTAATGTGCCAGGAATTTCTGGATGAGTTCTTCAAATGTCCTAATGCCACCTGATAATTGGGAAAGCCATGATGTGGTTGTTCCTCCCAAGCTTTGGGGAAAAAGTCACATTAGGTATGTATCCTCGTATGCCACTTCGAGGCAAGCTGAATGGAATTCTCTGACATGATCACGAGGGTCTCCTTTACCTCTATACTTTTCAAACTTGGGTGTTTCAAACCCTCATGGAAAAGGTGGCATATGAAGATTCCTATCAAAGGGATAGGGACAAATGTCATTGAGTGAAAACTGATTAGTTTTCACACCACTATGAAGTTGTTGGGCGATATTTTTGACTTGTTGCCGCAACATGTCTATTTCATTTGGAGGAGGAGGAGGAGCTGGGGGATTACCTTGATGAAGGTTATATCTGGTGTGATCTTGACCTCTTTCATCCTCATTACAACTTTGGTGTTCTGATGCTTGTCTTCGTTGTGCAACATCAAAGTCAGAGGGTAGTTTAGCCCCCTCTTGAGCAAGTCTTAAAAAGCGAGCATCAGCATTACTCTTGAGTATTTCATTAAAAATTCTATTAAAGAGAGGGTTGTGTTGTGCCCTTTCTATTGCTACAGGAGTAGGAGTACTTGGGTTGTCATCATTTACATTTCCTCTAAGGGCTTCTTGGAATTCATTGATATTTTCCTCCTCTTCCTCTTCAATTTCTTGTTGTCTAGACCTAGACATGGTATGAGCCATTTTGTTTATAAGTTTTTGTTGAAGCTTGATGAAAATGATGATGAGTTGGTGATGGAATGAAAGATTGATGTTTGGTGGGGTGCTTTGCATACGGATCCCTAGCACTAAAGGTAGATGTTACCAAAGTTCTTTCTTAGATTGCTTGTTGTGTTTGATTGACAAAGTTTGATGTGATAAGGTTTAGAGCGATCCGATATGTGTTACAGACCCAACTACCTAGTAATGAGAGGATTCACTCATAGACTAGTTTTTAACCTGCATAGAAATGCCTCTTAGGATGAGTTTATCCTAGATGTAGAGAGACTCTAAAAGTGATGTGTTTGTGTTTGATTCAAGCAATATCGAAATAGAACTTAGGACTAAAAAACGAGAGTTGGAATGGATTTGATGAGATATGAATATGATAATGGATGAAATGTGAACTTCAATAAAAGCTTTGTGTCACATATGGGACAAATTCTTCTTCTTCTCTTTCGGGAGTTGGTGGTTCTTCCCAAGCTACGTTATATGTGATACAAGTATCTGGAAAGAAGTCAGGATTGATTTTGCCTCCTTTTTTCTTGTGATAACTCAAAGTTCGACATTGCATGAAAGCTCTACGATTTAATGACTTTTGATCAAATTCGATTGATTTCCCTTGAAGATATAGATGCATGCGACGTAGGAAGGTTCTATGAGAGACAAAGATTTGTCTATTAAGATAGAAGAATTTCCTCCTTTTGATAAGAGCCTTTGAGCTCAATGATCTTTTCTTCAAGTTGATGTGTTGATGTGTTGATGAAGATTCTGCTTTCTCAAGATGTGAAGAATGGTCATATAGTTTGACACTTTTTGTTGTTGCTCTTTGTTTTTGATCTTTTGTGTTTTTGAAAATGTTGGTGTTGGATGAATACTTGTTCTGATTTGGATTTATGATGTTTATTTGACAAGAAAACAAAGCAAGCACACAAACATAAGAATGTTTCCTCAAAAGGCACAAGTAAGTATGGGTCTAGATCAACCCAATATTTTGAACTTTTTATGACCCTTTCCTTCAAATGTATTTTAGGTGTTTCCAAAGCCTAAAGTCGGCTCAATTTGCACTGGTCTTGACTAAAAATGAAAACACTTCAAACACTCTTTATCCCTAAGGTCAAATGGCCAGTTGCGATAATTTCAGCCTACATCTTGATATTTCTTTGACTTTGGTACTACATACCTTATAAATCTCGTCATGGCAAGTAAGGATGTGATATACTAAGTTTTGCGTGAGCATAAAAAATAGATGATCCCTATGATGGGGGAGTCACCACTTTTATCGGGCTACAAGTAACCTTTCAAAAAGCTATGTTTCTACTCAAGGAAATATGTATGGTGAGTATCTTGGGAGCAAAACCTTCTATGCTCTTGCACTGAATTTATCACAAATATCCTCAATCAATAGAATGGGTGGGCTAATGCTTAAAAGTGTTTAGTAATTTTTGATGTTTTTGGACATAAGTTCATTCTGCAGTGACTCACTTAAGAGCCTTGTAACTTGTGGTGGGGCCCATTTGTCCTTTCGGCAAGTTACACTATAGGAACAGCTATACCCAACGCTACAACTTTCGCTCTCCCCTGATTTCTATAGTGGCTCAAAGGATTTACCGCACGAGGTCGTTCCCAAGAGTGATGTGTCTCTTGGCAGACCTCTCTTAAAAAGATAAAATTTTGAGTGTTACTAACACTGTTACTAACACTTTTTTCTTGCACCTAGGACCACAAAAGCCAAGGGAGAGGATAGTGTGTGTTAGAAGTAGGACCACTCGACAAACTCTTTTGCACAAGTGTGCCAAACACAAAATACACTTGTTCTTTTTAACTGATCATTGCAATGTGATCTAACTATTTGGAGATGTTGCTCCAACAATCATGGTGTTGTTTTTAACTCCAAAGGCAAAATGTTGAGTAAACTAGGAAATTAAAATCCTGGTCAACTAAATGAAAAACACGTTTGCTTGAAGTAAATCATTTTGAAACAAGAAAACTTTGACAAGTTGATTGTTTTTTTTACTTGCACAAAAAGTTGAAGTGTTGATTGTGAATTTTCTTAAATTTGATACAAGAAATGAAATTTTGCCTTGTCCTGTTTTAAGCACCAAAATAGAGTGTCTCCTAACTTGCAATGAAAGTAAATTGGTGTTGTGATTTTTAGAGCACCAAATGAAGATTTGTTTCCTAACTTGCAAGTAAACAAAATTGTGTTGTGATTTTTAGAGCACCAAAATGAAGTGTTTTTTTATTTTAAGCAAAAAAAAGATTAGTTTTAAAACCTGCACATGAAGCGAAAAGTTAGTAAAATCTGAACATATGGTGGGCTTCCACAAACCTAAGAAAAATTATTTTATCAGTTACATGGCTTTTTTTACAACGTTCTGTTACAATAGCGCTACTATGTGTAAAAATAGAAGCGCTACTTCACACAAACACGCTAAATTATGGGCAAAATAAAGAATAAGACTTAGACAACAATACAAATGCGCTAAACTGTGGATAAACATGCTACTTAATAGTCAAAAGCACTATAACATGGGAAATAGTGCTAAATTTGAGACAATAGCGCTAAAAGATCAAATTTCAATAGCGCTAAAGCACGAACAAAAGCGCCAAAGCGCAACCTGTGTGTCAAGCTAAATAGTCAAAAAGTTAGTTTGTTAAAAAAAATGTTGTTGGATTCATGGCGGGTTCACCAAACGATGCTCTGCAAAAAGGATTAGAAAATTTGGTTGATGGCAACACACACAAGAGCATAAGAAACAAACGTTAGTGTTATCAACAAAAGATTATCCTACACAGGCATATCAAGAGAGATACTAAATAAGAAGTGAAAAACATACAAAGAGAAAAGAGGTAAACTAAACTCCTCCAAATGCTAACCAAAACATTCATAGTGGCTCCTCCCTTGTTCCTTTCCTCTCCAAGTTCCAAACTAGTGTAGCTCTCTGCAGCTTTTTGCACTATGGATGCCTTATGGAGGTTCAAGATTGTAGATGATTATGAAAATTATACAAATGCAAGCTTAATAACCAAAGAAAGATGAGTTATCTAAATGCTATTTGTTAATTTTAACCAAAAGAGCGAATATGACTGATTATGCTAAAATGCTCTCTAAAATTGCCTATAATGTAAATGCATACAAGTTTTCAGGATCTGGATTATGAAGAAATGAGCTCTATTTATAGGAAAAATGGAGCAATGGATGGTTGAGATTGAGTAATCTCAACAAGGGTCAGGATTGAATGATATTCAATCTATGTGAGGACTTTCAAACCAATCCCAGGATGACAAGTGTCAACATGAGAGGGGTTGAGAGGAGAGGGAATAAGCATTAAATGCTTCACATGATCTGAGAGTTAACTTGGGAGTTAAGGTCAAGGTTGGGTTGAGTGAATAAATTCATTATCCAAAGAATATTGCTTTTATCCAATGGATAAACTCTTGTGCAAAGGTTAAAGGGATAACCATGGTCAAATCAATAAATGCTTGAGGAGACACATGAGTCACATGAGGGTTGAGTTAGGGGTTAACCATAAATGGTCATGTAAGAGCCATAAGTGGTTTGGAAGACTTTAGAGGTTAATTTGTTGAACACACAAAGCATTTAATGATTTTCAAAGACTTTGAAGTCTTTGAGAAGTGACTCCAAGTTGCTTAGGAATGTGACAATAATTAGGGGATGGATTAGGTTAATTGGAAAGGGGTTTAGAAGAATCTAGAAGGGGATTAGGATTGCAAGTGGGTTTGGTGGGTGAGGGAAAATAAGATTTTTATTAAAATAAAATTCATTTATTTCAACAAATAGGTGCAAGTTGCATTTTTAGGAGAATTGAAGTGGGGGGGAATTTAATGATTTAAATAAATGCTTTATTTAATTTATTTAAAAGAAGAAGGGGGATTTAAATTAAATAAATAGAATTTATTCATTTAATTGATTGTGAATTTGGTTTAATGAATTAATTAAAACAAATTAAATAATTTATTTAATTAATAGGAGAATGTTTGAAGATGAATTAATTAAATGTTAGTTTAATTAACTGATGGCTAGTGGGTTTTTAATCAAATAAATAGCAGATATTCATTTAATTAAAATGGACAGATTCATGTGACTACACCAAGGTTAAAAAGGGTGGCTTCTAACTAACAAGGAACTAGTACGAGCATTTGTTCTGTGCATTGGGGTATAAACTTAATTAAGAGGTCTCCCAACCTTCAAAACCAAGGTTTGATATACCCGAAGGTACGGAGGAGAGATATTCCCAACACTGCCCCTTGCACCTAGTGAAAACCTAAGGTTACTATATACACATGCTCCCCCTTACACCTAGTGGAAACCTAGGTGATAAAATATACTAGTATATCTCTCTCTCTCTCCAACCCTCTCTTTCTCTCTCCCTTGTCTCTATCTGTCACTATCTCTCCCTCCCTATCCCTTATCTATATCTATATCTCTACCTCAGTCTCCCTTTCTCTTCCCATCTCTCTCTCTCTCTCTCTCTCTCTCTCTCTCACCATATATCTTTATCTCTTACTCTTTATTTCTCTCTCTTATTCATTTTATTTATCTATCCCTTTGTCCATCTTTATTTATCTCTACTTCTCTTTGTTTTCATTTCTCCATGTCTCTCTTCTTCTCTTTGGGCCTCTCTTGGCATCTCCTTATATCTCTATTTCTCTACCACTATAACTTACCATCTATATTTCTCTCTCCATCTCTCCCCCTTCCTCTTCCTTTCTATCTCTCCCACTTATATATATATATATATAGGCATGCCTCCCTCTCTCTCCCTCTATCTCCTATACATCTATCTCTGTATCTATCCATCTCTTTTTATCCATATATAGCTCCCTCTTTATCCCTCTCTCTATACATAACTTCTTATCTCTATTTTTTATTTTTCATATTCCCCCTCTCTCTAACTATATTTATCTCTTCCATCTTTATACACCCTACTCTCCTCTCTCTCTCTATCTCTCTCCCTCTCCTCTTTGTATCCCTCTCATTTTCCACCTTTATCTCCACATCTATCTCTATCTCCTTATTCCCCCTTCTCTCTCTTCCCCCTCTCTCTCTCTCCCTCTTTCTATCTCTCCCTCTTTCTTGATTGTAATATAACATGGGCTTATGGGCAGTAGAGTTTGATTATACTCTTGATTCAGAGGTTTTGTTTCATTCATGTTTCAATCCTTTTAAGTGGATGCAAAGTTGATTTGAAGCTATCACTTCTCCACCGATGCTTTCTCATAGATGGTTCAATTTCTAAGTGAAAAAATTCTATTGAACAATTCCTGCACTCAAGCCAAAAGATCATAACATCAATGAGATGAAGTGAAATATTAATATACTTTGACAATTCCATCCATCACTAAAAACCATTTATATAAAACACTAAATCGTTTTTAGACAATTTCATAATGTAATGCCCCATGCTTTCACATAAGACATTAATTGAACCAACATTAGATGATTTATTTCTTTTGCATTGTAAGTGATATTCACATGTTGTATTACATAACAATGTGCACACAAGGTGTCATGACAAGCACATCAACACACAAGATGACATCAACAATGCATCAAACATGGTAAACAAAAGAAAAGACTTCACTAATCATGTGATAGGTCATTGTTACTTTTATTGCACAAACAACATCATTTTCTAACTGGCCTACCAATTTACCTCTTGTACTAAACAAATATATTCAACTAATATACCAATTAAAACCATCTTACACTATTATAACTTTCATACAAATTAAAACCATCTTACATTATTTAATACATTAAAGACAACTAAATCATAGTAACCCAAAACACAAGGGGAAAACACTTTTCATGATTACACTAAAACAAAACCAAATGATCTCTAAATGGACCAATATGAGCATCAAGAGTGGCTCTATGAGGGGGATTGTCGAGTTCATATAAAAAGGCTTTAAATTTGTATTACACAGACAATATTGTCAACTCAACTCATACATCTTGGGTTTTGTTCTCGCCCTTCAACTTTTATTTATCAGTCTTTGCAATTTTGTTGTCACACTGGGAAGAATACCAGTCGTTTACAGATCTCGTTTGAGCACATCTTGGTGGCGAAGATGAAGATAACCATTAAGACTTTGAAGGGAAACATCTTCAGCATCGACGTACAGCCCGCTAATACTGTGAGTTGTCTTTTTGCACTTTGTTTTGAAGTTAAATTAAAACCCTCAGTTTGATTACCAAACTTTCTAGTCTTTCTCCCCAAGTGTGCTATAGTATAGTCAATGTAATACATAATGGATTTGTTGCTATCTTGTAAATTTCAATTGCAACATAGGGTTTTCTAGGGTTTATGTATTCCTTGAGTTAGAGTTTTGAATAATCGTTATGTAAGTGTCAATATTCGCCAGGTAGGAATGTTGAATTAATGTTCCAACACCTTCCATCTGGTGACAGGGGAGATGACGGTGACGCCTGAGGATTGTTACCAAATCTTGCGGATTCTCATTGTAGGAGATTTTCTACCTTATGAGCAGACTAAGGAGGGTGTCATAGAGGTTCTACGACATGTATTTCAAGATGATCACATCAATGGTTATGAGATCCCATGACAGGAGTTATTGGATTTAGATTATGCTCCTCTACCCTCAGTATTAGCAGGTTTCATTCGGTGGTTATCTATGTCACAACTATATGTCTAAGGGACTAGTTGTAGGATGGGGTTTAGTATTGGAGGATATGGTTACACAAGGTTGCAGGTTCGTGTGGGGGTCATGCATGTTGGCCCACCTATACATGGAATTCCACCAGGTTGTGTATTTGGGATACACTAGTTTATCGGTAGGCATGACATTATTACAAGTGTGGGCTAGGATCATATAGGGGTGATGTGGTTGCTTGCTAATAGAGACAGACTAGTTTGTCGACCCGATGCATATGGGTATACAGGTGTAGTTGTCCAGCGTAAGCTAGGAAATCTAGAGCATTGGCGTAGGGTCCTTGATGGTATAGACATGGTCATCTAGAGACCATAAATGGATTGTGAGGTATGGATTGAGGATGGATTAGAGATGCCCTATGTCTACATTTCTCAATATCTGATTGGGTGGACGCCCTTTATTATTGAGATATTTTTGCACAGCCATGTCTACCGACAGTATGGGAGATAGCAGGGGATTCTGCAGGGAGCCTGTTTGTATGCTTGTTGGCAACAGGATGTACCCGAGTGGGGGCCAACCATTGATAGTGTTGTAGCAATAGTTTAGTATATGAGCTTAGCAGGTCAGATATGAGATCACGGAGCCGGAGTAGTGGATGTCAGGATGACAGAGGAGTTCTCAACTTACTTTGTTGTGCATGCGGTGGCCCGACTATCTCATCCCATGGAGCCAATGCCAGCATTTGAAGGAGGAGTGGCCACAAAGGCGAGGGGGTCAGAGGCGGAGAGGGGAGGATGACGAAGATGATGGTGATGAGGGAGATGATGGGGGTGATGGTGGAGGTGGTAGGGGTAGAGGCGGTCTTGTGCTTGGTGCGGGCGGAGGCATGGGGAGAGGTGTGGTGATAGGGGCAGTGGGAGGTATGGAGGGCGGTAGACAACCCACATAGAGGAGGAGATCTGATATTCTTCCTTCACTAGCTCCTCAAACAGGGACGTGTGTAGCAGGGACTACCTCGCAAGTACCTGTTCAGATTAGGGTGCCTTCACATCAGCAAGATACACAGATCAGGGCCTTGCAAATCTCGGTACAGCAATTGCAGGCACAGGTGTTATGGAGAGGGATACATCCATTGATCAACATGGATGAGCATAGGCCCTTGTTGACAGATTACATAGAGTAGTTGTTGGCACCTGGCTCCAGGATACACTCAAGGAGATACAGTACTCGGCCAAGGAGGTCGAGTATTACTGATGGTTATATGAGGATCTAGTCCCTCGAGAGCGAAGAGGTCCTAGATACGTTGTAGTGGCATCAACCTGATCCGGGTGTAGTCATTCTCGGATAGAGAGTAGAGGTGTTACAGGGTCGACACGACGTGATCCGTCTAGTGGGGATCCAAGAGCAGGGACATCCGCTACGAGACCCTCTACCTCAAGGGATAGTCATGCATGAGAGGCTTATTTATGTGATATGGATCACTTTTGTTGTATTTATAGACATTATACTCAGTTGTATATTGTGACCTTATTTTTTAGATTATATGATATATGATGACGATTTTCTTTGATCCACATGTGATGTGTCATGATGATGATTGATTTCTATATACAGGTACGATGTTATGATGCTCTTATTATAATGATTCCATGATATTGATTTTTAGATGTATTGATCACATGATGATGTATGGATGCAAATTTTTATTTCTCGGTGGCATTTTGGATATACATGTTTGCATGATGCTTTGATGTATGAATGTTATGAATGTTGTTCATATGATGATGGTTATCTATATGTTTTGAAGGTGATATATGCAGTTTGAAAATTATTGATATGATAATGATTGATGTGTTTATGCATTGATGAGATGATAATGCAATACATAGGATGTGATGATAATGATGATGAATGATACTAAATGTATAAATGCAACTATATGCACCAATGATCATATTAATTTTATCGTTGTCATTCATGTTAGTCACTTGTTTGTGCTCTTTTTGTCATCATTGAGCTTTTGAAATGTTGGAAGTTAATACAAACACTAATGGTATAAGTTAACCATGATGACCTGAGTATAACTTACATGATTTTTGATATTGCAAAAAGACACATGTGTCAAGGTATAATTGAACCAAGATGACCTGAGTGTTGTTTGCATAAAACATACAAGATTTGACCATTTTCATGTGCAAAATGGGAAATGTCTTCGATGATATATTTCTAACCATGTCTCAAGATAAATTTGCATCATATGAATGATCTCCTCACAAATAGAAAACCAAAGAAAATATCGGTTTCCTTCGTTGCTTCTCTAGCTCAATCCATCCTTGAGTAGCTCAGGAGATCTAATAATTTAGAAATCAAAATAAAAACAGTCAAAAATTCATGTTAATGGTAAACAAACCATAATTCAGAATAGATCATCCATCGTGTTTGTGTTTCGTGTGTATTCTGATAGTGATCCTGATTTTCAGTCTGACATGTAGTTTTGACACTGGTTTCCTTAGTATGTTGTGATCCTTATTTGTGATACGTTCTGCCTATTTATGAAAGCTAAAGCGAAATTCCCCTACTGAGATCAGGATTTTGTCCCCAGCCATGGTCACTTTTTCGATGTGGATATATACATTGATCACCAAGCCATGGTGAGAGATTCGTATGGATGGTTATTCATATAATCAAGGACAGTGACTACGCTAAGTGTGTCCATGATTTAGATATGTTTTAGCAAAGTCGTGATGGCCATAGGCTTTAGTGCAAAAAAATATGATATGAGTACATACAGATGGAAGAGGTGATCTATCACAAATAGCGCTTGTTCCCAGGTTTTCACTACTTGTTTTTATTGCACTTTTTGATTTGTTTTTTATTTTTTTGTATTTTTCAATTTTTTTGTATTTTTCCTTATCCGTGCATTGGATAACTTAGGTATAGAAATTTTTGAGGTGCACAATGTTGATAGGTTTGTCAAACAGGTCCCCTTCTGATGTAGATAATTGATATGCCCCTGATCCGTAAGTAAATATGATGATAAAAGAACCTATCCAATTCGGTTCAAACTTGCCTTTCTTTTCCCAGTCTTGTTGATTGCGGGGATTTTCTTTTAGTACCAAGTCACCGATTTAAAATGCCCTTGGTTTTACCTTGTGATTATAACTCTGGAACATGCGTTGCTGATATTATTTGAGATGATCAAAAGCACACTGTCGACGCTCATCTAGCAGTTCCAGTTCTTGTAGTCTATTTACCCGATACTCCTCATCTAGAACGAGGCCTTTTAATGATAAACTAAGTGATGGAATTTCTACCTCAATAGGTAGGATAGCCTTTGATCCATACACCAATGAATATGGTGTAGCTCCCGTGGGTGTGCAGATACTTGTTCTGTATGCCCAAAGTGCAGGATTAAGCTAGACATGCCAATCTTTGCCAGCATCATTCATTGTTTTCTTGAGGATTTTGAGGATTATTTTGTTTGAGGCCTATGCTTGGCCATTCCCTTGTAAATAATATAGAGTAGAGAAATGATGTTGGATATGAAATCGTTTGCACCGTTCTTGTACATCTTGATTCTTAAAAGGTCTTCCATTATATGTGATAATAGAACTAGGAACGCCATACTGACAAATGAGATAATTTAGGATAAAAGAGGATATTTACTTGCCGGTAACAGTAGTCAACGAGATGTCCTCTATCCACTTTATGAAGTATTCAGTGGCTGTGATGATAAACTTATGTCCATTTGATGAGGAAGGATGAATCTTGTCTACTAGATTGAGTCCATATTGACAAAAAGGCCATGATGTTGTGAATGGTTGCAGTTCCTAGGCTGTTGCATATATAAGATTGCCATGAATTTGGCATTTTAGACATTTTCTGGTAAACTGATATGATTCTTTCTCCATGGTTGGCCAATAATAACCCATCCTTAGAAGTTTCTTGGCGAGAGTAGGACCACTTGAATGTGTTCCACAAATACCTTCATGAAGTTCCTGCAAGGTGATTTTAGATTCGTTACAATCAAGACATCGAAGAAGAGTACCATCAAGACCTCGACGGTAAAGCGTGTCAATGATTAAGGTATAGCGGGCTACTTGTCGAATAAAGTTGTGTTTTTGGTTTTGGGATAGGTCTAATGGAATGATATTGTCTTTTAAGTAGGTGTAGATCTTTCCATAGAGAGGTGAGTCAAAACCAACAAGGTGGCATATGACTTGGGATATAGGATTGTCATAGGCCGAAGAAAACAATTGTTCTCCCAGGAACTCATAATGATTATGTTTGTCTTGTATTTATAGGAGGGAGGCAATGGTTGCCATGACGTTCGCAACTTTGTTCTTCACCCTTGGAATCTGTTGTCCGCAAAATACTTCTTGAAATCATCCACCATGCGTTTATAGGGCATCAACTTGTCGTCCTTTTTTTGATAGTCATCATTAACCTGATTAATGACCAATTGGGAGTTTCTGAAGACTTTTAATTCTATGATCTTCCATTTTATGACCATCTTGATGTTTGTGACTAGAGTTTCATACTCAGCCATATTATTTGTACAAGGAAACATTAATCTGTAAGATTTAGGGATAGTGTTGCCTACTGGAGTAATTAATTGAATACCAACACCTAATTCGTGATGTGTGTATGATCCATAAAAGTATAAGATCCATGGTTTTGTTGATATTGTGAGGATATCTGTATCTAGAAATTCCACATGGATTGGATGATTGTCTTGTATGGGTGCCTCTACTAGCTAATCAACTATATCTTGTCCTTTGATAGCCTTTATGCCTGTGTAGTGAATGCCAAATTCACTTAGAATCATGACGCATTTAGCTAACCTGCTTGTGAGAGCGGTTTTGTTGAGTAGATATTTTAAAGGATCAATCTTTGCTACCAATTTGATTGTATGGGCTAGCATGTAGTGGCAAAACTTTTGAGAAGTGAACACCACTGCCAAACAAGTTTTTTCAATGAATGTGTAGTTAAGCTCGTATCCATTCAATGTCCTGCTGATGTAGTATATTGCCCTTTCTTTGCCTGCTGGATCTTGTTGTGCTAGTAAGGCCCCCATTGATACTTTTGTTGCTGATATATAGAGAATAAGTGGTTTGCCAACTATTGGTGGTACCAGGATTGGTGGATTCATCGTATATTGTTTGAGTTCATGAAATTATTCTGCACACTTGTCTTCCCATATGAAAGGTACATTCTTATGGAGTAGATGAGTGAATAGAAGACACTTGTCGGCTAGTTGAGAAATGAATCTTCTTATGGATTGTAGTTGTCCTTGTAGAGATCTTAATTGGATGATATTTCTAGGAGGTGGAATCTCCATGATTGCTTGTACCTTTGCGGGGTCCACCTCGATTCCTTTTTATGAGGCTATGTATCCCAAAAGTTTGCCTGATGTTACACCGAAGACACACTTCTTAGGATTGAGTTGTACATTGAATTGCTCCAATCTTTGAAAGATTTTATCCAGAATTTCCAGATGTCCTTCTCTTGTGAATGATTTAGCCAATACATCATCTACATAATCTTTCATGAATGTGTGCATCATATCATGAAATATTGTGGTCATTGCTCTTTGATAAGTTGCTCTTGCATTTTTCAAGCCAAAAAGCATGACATTCTAGCAATAAGTACCCCATGGACAAGTAAATGCTTTTTTATCATGATCCTCTGGTGTTATTTTAATTTAATTATAGACGAAGAAACCATCCATGAGGGATAACATAACATGTCATGTTGTTAGATCTACATTTATGTCGATTCTAGGTAAAGGAAAGTCACCCTTTAGACAAGCCTTGTTGAGATCTCTGAAGTCGGTATAAATCCTGATGCTTTTATCAGTTTTAGATACTGGCACAATGTTAGAGATACATTTTGCATAGTCAATGGGTCATATGAATCCTACATCTAGTAACTTCTTCAACTCTGGTTTGACCAATATGGCGATATGTGGATTCATGTTTCTCGGTTTCTATTTGACAGGTTTAGCTCTAGGGGCTATAGATAAGTGATGCATGATCAGATCTGGATCTACCCCTGGCATATTTTCATAAGACCAAGCAAAATTGATTTGCTTTTCCTTGAAGAATTTGATGAAGTAGAGCCTTTCTCGTTTTGTTAGTGATTCGGCCAGGTGTATGATTTGTGTTGCTGCTTCGATGCCAATATTGATTGATTGAGTTGGCTCAATCAAAATTGGTGATCTCTCCCGATAGTGCTTAGGAAGAGTATCAAGTCTCTCATCTTCAAGCACCTCAAAGAGGTTTTCACCATTATATATGTCCTTTGTTTTTACTTTTTTTGTGATATAATACTACCATTAATGGTTTTCACCGTTAGATCGATTTTTTTATTTTGCTTTTGCGACTAAGAGACTTGGCACTCTCCTAATTGAGAACTTTGTTATGAGTTGAACATGTTTTTGTGTCTATAGAACAAAGGTATTGGACAATAGTGTCATCATCTGGGAAGATAGGTATGTTAAGTTGTTTAGGTTGTTCCTAGTCTATGAGTTTAGGATGGATTAATGGTAAGGGATCGTTTGGAGGGTTAAGGTCCACAAAAGTTAGGGTCATGATGGATACATTATAAAAATTGGTGTCATTTAGGCCAAATTCTATGATGATACCCTCTTCAAAATCAATTTCGCTCAGAACCTGATCGTCCTCACTGGAAACATTGATATGTCGTGATCCAACTTCAACTGGTCTAGCCCCCGAATTTTGTCTATCATAGGGTATGGGTGTATATTTGTGGATTGTATCTACCTCAATATTTTTAGTGACATCATAGAGTATCCCATTCATATTCTTTTGAGTCTATCTCATAATCAATTTCCAAGGCTATACCATTGTATCTGATAGGAATATTGTAAGGCAAGAAGAGGTCACTGATAATTGATACAAGTTGTGTGGCTTGTGCTGATTCAGGTTTTGTGCTTTCTTGTATTCTTTGAATTTTTTCATAAACAGTTTCTCTTCTTGGAGTGGCAGACTCTTCTTGTTGTGGTTTAGATTCATCTTCCCTTTGTGCTCTAGCTGTTCCTTTTGTGACTGATTGTGTACTGGCTTGATCAGACTTGGTCATTGCTTGCACATGATGTATCTATTTGTAAGAAGCTTCTTCTCTTTGAATATAAAGTTCTTCTTACTGCCTTTCATATTCCTCATCTGTTTGTTTTGTGTTGATCCTTACAACTTCTTGATGTAGTGCTTCTTGCCATGAGTCGTCTTGGTATGTGACCTTTCTTTTCCATTGGGGTTTTTGATAATGATCTAGTTTTTTTACAGGTGGAAGATGTTGATCATACCCCAATCCTGATTTATCTTTGGTAATTTATGAATGGGGTTGTATTGGTTCTGTGATGCCTTCTTGACGCTTGCCAATCGAACATGTTTCTTGATATCCCATCCATTGCATGATTTTAAATCCTTTGTCATACTGTTATGTGGGAATAGTGGTGTTAATAGTCGTTGCTCTTATGTCTTCTTCATCTTGGTAGAGCCAATTCAAAATATCTTTGTCTTATGTTTCATTTTCTAGGGCCCCTGCTTGAATGAACATGCCATCAAAGTTTTTGATAGGTTGCAAAGATTGTTGTTTGGAAGTTGATGGTTGTCCATGAGATTTTGGTGAAATTGGCATCTTTAATAGACATAGGGATTCAAAAGTGTTTTTCCCCATGCCTCGGTCTTTTAATTTCATACCTTTCTCAAAATCTATGGATAGAGTTTTAAGTTGATCCTTGTTGTTTGCTGATGTGGAAGCGAGAGCTTCGCTGTTATGTGGTACAAGAATATTCTGAACTTATTTGAGATTATTGCAATATTAGAAAGGATTAGTGTCCGTTGTGATAGTAATTTCCCACTCATCATATGGAAATTTTAGGCACTGATGATATGTGGATGGTATTGCTTGAATTTCATGGATCCAAGGTCAACCCAAAAGTATATTGTAAGACAAGTCTATGTCCAAGACTTGACATAGAGTATCTTTGTGAACTGACCCTACTTGAATGGGTAATATCACAAGCCCTTTTGATGATCTTTCTTCATCATCATATGCCTTGATTGTTATCTTTTTCTTTGGATCAATGGTCATTTCTGAGAAACCCAATGCACAGATAAGTTTTAGAGTGCAAATATTTAAACCGGCTCCTCCATCTATTAGTACTCTTTTCACTCGATGTTTGTAGACTAGGACTTTGATATGGAGTGGAGTATTGTGTGGATGATTAAGAGAGACATTGTCATGTTCTGAAAATGACAGATTGTGAGACACAGTTAAATGTCCTACCATGACTTAGAATCGATCAATATCCAAGTTATTTGGAATTGTAGTGTCCACGAGAGACTTTTCCAGAATATCCTTGTGTGTGGGTGAGATCTTGTTAAGTTCTAATATGGATGTGTGAGTGGGTGTCTTCTTCAACTCATCTATCAAGTTGTATTGATTGTTTGGAGATGTTGATGTTTTAGATGTGCTTCCCTTCAATACATATTTTTGTGCTCGAGTACTTACATTGACAGGGATATGTTCTTGTTTTTTAAATGGTAATGACGTTAATCTGATTGTCGTATATCGATATGTGATTGATAACATTGTTGTACACATGATTGATATGGGCTCCTTTGTTGTTCAAGGATGATGATGCACTTTTGTCATAATTTGGAAGTGGATTCTTAAAGGCTGCATGATCGTCATTGGTCTTATGACCATCTATTGTTATGTCACCATTATCAATTAGTTCTTAAACCAAGTTCTTCAACCTTAGCCAATCATTTGTGCAATGCCCTCATGTGTATGAATCTAGGAAGGTTGTCATTTCACCCTCTTTGGATTTTGGACCTGGCTTGCTAGCGCTCATGCGATCCCCTTGGTGTCCTATGTCATTCTTATGTGTGCTTAATGTTTTCCCCTTGTCGCCTTGGTGTTTGAATGATTCATTTGTGGTTTCCTTGTATTTCGGTCTCTTCGCTTCATTGTTTCTTTGATATTTTTTCCCTCTGCATGTTCTTTTTTTCCTTAACAGATTGCCCCTGGGCTTAGGTAAGGATCGTGCCCCTTCCTTGAGGCCACTCGTGCGAAGGTGGATGGGTAGTCTAAATAATGGCAATCCTAGTTGCAAGAACGATGAGGAGCCCATCATTAATAATAGTGGGGGTTTGGAGGATGAGGTTGTTAGTTCGCAAAAGGGAAAGCATGAAAAGTTATCTTACAAAGCAGGGGTCTCGGAGCAAATGACCACCGTTTTCCCTCCTTATGCTAGTTTCGATGGATCATTTTGCAGGCCTGAGCACATGGACGCAAAGAATGGTTTGGGAAGGTCCGCAACCGATGGAGATAGACTCGGACCTGGTGATGGTAGCGCAACCGACGACCCCAGAGGGGGGGGAAATGGTAAGTCTCATCCTCTCAGGTTGAAGACTCTTTCCTTGTCGCCAAATGAAGATATGATTAAAGCCATTAGGGATGAGCAATCGTGCTTAAGAAATATTATAATCTTTTTTGTATGCATGGATAGACAATCTTTGCCTTACCGGGAATTTTTTTATGACTGGATTGCTAATGTTTGGGGCAAGAAATTAGGTATTCATGTTAATTTTTGCAGAATGATTCAGAAGGGTTTATTTGTATTTTTTTTGAAATCCCATAATATGCAACATAAGGTCTTGAAGAAAAAATTTTGGATGTTGGGCGCTCCTTGTTTAGGGCATTTCCTTGGTCTCCCAAAGGAAATATCGAGCAAGTTATTGCTTGCTCCTCCCCTAACTGGGTTGAAATTAAGAACCTCAAGCACAAATTTTGGCCATTCATTCCTTAGATTTTGAAACCGTTGGGCTCGGTTTTGCAAGTTGAGGAATTGAGAACCACTCTCCATCACTTGAATGTTAGGGATCTTGTTGCACTTGATCCCAAGGTTGTGTTTCTCGACATTATCTCTCTTGATTTTGAAGGAGAAAGCTTTGCTTGGGAATTGTCCATGCTAGGCAATTTGGGGACTTGTTTCTTTTGTTATGTTAATGGGCATATGAGGAAGGATTGCCCTTCTCTGAAAAACTCTCACAATGCTAACTTTAATATTGTTGATAAAAGCAACTTGAGAAGCGATATTAGTAAAATGCAAAACTCTGTTGATTAAACTAAGGAAGGCAATACTTTACCAGTGGATATACCATCTAACAAATGGCATGGAGAAGGTTGATTCTAGCCTTGATTGCCCGACTGGTGATAGTAATGGCAATAAATTTGTTAGTCTCTCTAATCCTCTATTTGAGGATGAGTATGAGGTTGTCCAAGCCTCTGTCATGGATGATCCCTCCAACATCATTTTTGGGTGTCACCCAGTACAGGCGAATCCTTCTAATTGTGATCAAGTGAAGGTTTTGAATCCCTCCCCTCACCTCGGATTGAATGCTCAATAACTTGTCATTGCACGTATTAAGGAGAAAGCTGATTTTTTAAGGAATGCCTTACAAGTCCCATATGAGTTGAAGATGATTAACTCCTTACCTAGTATCATGAACTACATGGTGGATGTTTCTCCTGATAAACAGATTGTGCCCTTTGGTACTTATGGTATGGCTATCAGTAATGCTGAGTAGTTTATAGAGGTGGTTAGTAAAAAAGTTAGAAAGAAAAGGAAAACATCTGATAGGCAATCTCTCTCTAATGATAATAGTAAAAAAAGGCAATGAGGTGCCTGAGTGCTTTAATAGGCTGTACAAAAATAAAAACACCCTCCAACAAATAATTCTTATGATGATGCACATACATGGCTGGAATGTTAGAAGCTTGGAGATGTCTGATAGAAAATATGTGGTTAGGAAATGGTGTAATAGTATCAAAGAAAAAGACATTATTTGCCTCTAAGAGATCAAAGGGGTAGGGTTCCATGCTTACACTATGTTGAAATTCTTGTGGACTCAGGACATAGGATTCCACTCCAATCATGATAGAGGTAAATGTGGTACTGCCATTGTGGTTGGCCCTAAGTGGGCAGATAAGATCATTGCTAATGGTGTCATCCGCTGCCAAGGAGCTTTGTGGGTCACTTTTAAAGAGAAAGACTGTGTTTTTGGTATTTGCAACATTTATTCTGCTAATGATTATAGAGATAGAGCCAGGCTTTGGGATTGGTTGACAATCGGTCTTCTGAATTCCCATTGGAATTTTGTGGGTGATTTTAACATGATAGAACATGGTGAGGACAAAAATGGTGGTGATAAGCATTGTTGGAAGGGAAATGAACATTTCTTCTGGGCTAAATTCAAAAGGATATTTAATTTGGTAGATCCTCTGGAGAAGAAAAATGGCTCCTTTTCTGGTATTTGGTTCACATGGTGCAACAATCAAAGTGGTAAGTAGAGAATGTATAGTAGACTGGATAGATGCTATGCAGATGCTTCTTTTTTTTCTTTCCTCTCTCAGGGGGGGTAGGCCCCTACATGTGTTTCTCTTGCTAGTATCTCAGATCATTCTCCTATCTCTATTACTGTTAACATGGACCTTGATCCTTCCTCTGTAATCCAACCTAAAAGGGAAAAAGGTTTCAAACTTAATGTCTCCTTGCTTAATGATGAGGACACTGGTGAGGCTATTAAGATGGTCTCCCATTTGACCAAGCTATGTTCTCTCGACCTCAGACCTAGGAAACAATGGGAGGCTCTTACTGTTACTTGGAGGAAAATGTTTCAGATCATTGGTAAGAAATATGCTATGGAGAAGTCTAAAGAGGAATCTTTTCTTTAGACTAGGCTCAATGAGATTGAAAAGGAACTTCAGAGTAAGGGGAATGACCTAACACTCGAGGGAGAATTATCCTCAATCAAGAATCTCCTTAGGAAATTGCAGCACTATAAGATCCAAGGGCAGAAGGTTGGAGCTAAAATGAACTAGATTAAAGGTGGTGACAAAGGAACCAACTACTTCTTCAATCTTATTAGAGCCAAGAATAAGAGGGAACTTATTGAAGACATTCAAGTCAATAATTCTATTGCTAATGATTTGGTGTCTATCAAGGAGGCTTTCTTTAGTTTTTACAGTGGCCTCTTTTCTTTTGAACATGGTGATATGAATCAGGAGGCCCTTGAGAAATGCTTGTTGTTAATCCCTAAGAAAATTTCCTATGAGGAGGCTAAGGCTCTGAGTCATAAGATCTCTCTGGAGGAGATTAAAAGTGTTATCAGTTCATTGGCTAATGGTAAGTCCCTAGGGGTAGATGGGTTACTTGCTGAATTCTATAAGAAGCACTTGGAATGGATAAGCTTGGAACTATTTGCATAGTATGAAGATGTATTTAAACAGGGATCCCTTGGAGAAAAAATCAATAAAGGTGTCATCAAGCTGCTACCTAAAGGTGGGGATAAGGCTGTGGTTAAAAACTGGAGACCTATTACCTTACTGAATATTTCCTACAAAATTGTTGCAAAAGTACTAGCAAAGAGGATTGTTGGGTTACTAGATAACTTCATCTCTGCCACACAGACTGGATTCATTAAAGGTAGATATATTATGGAAAACTTGGTTACTAGTTGGGAGGCAATGCATTGGGATAAAGTTGATAACCAGAATGTTGCAATGATTCTTTTGGACTTCGAGAAAGCATATGACATAATTGAGTGGCCCTTCATTAGAGGAATGTTGCAAGCTTTTGGTTTTCCTTCCTACTTATGTAGATGGATTGATATTATTTTAAAGGATTCCTCTATAGTTGTTGAGGTCAATGGTGAACTCTTTGAACCTATCCCTCTAAGGAGGTCTATCAGGCAAAGTTGCCCCATTGCAATGGCCTTGTTTGTCATTGTTGTTGATGCTCTTTACTACATCCCGAGGGCTCCTGAACTTGGGTCTTCTATCAAAGGACTTACTCTCCCTGATGTTGATGATCTTACAATGCCCAATTTGCTGATGATACTACTTTATTTTTGTCTTTGAATGAGGAAAACTTTGATAATTCTATGAATAGATTACAGTTTTTTTGTCTGGCCTATGGAGCAAAGGTAGGTCCTCACAAATCTACAGTGCTTGGATGGTCTGTAGTTCCTCCTAGTTGGATCCCCTGCAAAGGTTGGCAGTGGGCTGGTCTGAATTCTATTGTAAGGTATCTTGGTATTCCCTTTGCTATTAACCCCTCTACTCAAGATATGTGGCATTGGATATACTCAAAAACTGTGAGGAAACATTTAAAACGACAGACTCACCTTCTCTCCTTGGTCGGAAGAGTGCAGATTGTTCAGAAGGTTCTTTCCTCCCATCATATTTATTGTGCCTTTGCATGGGTGTTTGCTAACTACCAAACCAATAAGCTTGAGAAGATTATGAGGGACTTTTTATGGTCTGATGGGATGGGTCACAATAAGAGACATTGTGTGAACTGGAATTGGTGTTGTAGACCAAGGATTACGGGTGGATTGGGTATCAAAGATATCAAGGCCCATGATATTGCCTTAGCTTCCAAATGGATTGTCAAAGCTCTGTATGGTAATGAACCTTGGAAGGTGCTGATCATAAATAATATTGAAAGGTAGGTTATTAAAAAAAGGCAAACAGTGGAGGAATATCCCTTTATGTGATATTGTATTGGGGGATTGTAACATGAAGGTGTTTGGTTCTAATGAATTTTCTTCATTATGGAAGGCATGGTCATAGGTAAGGAAGTTACTCCCTTCTAAGGATTCTATAGGCAACTCTCCTTCATATGCTGTTGTGGACAAATATATCTGGTGGGGGGTGAACTTGAATAATAAACCTCTTGCTTTGATTCAAAGTTGCTCTGCTAAGATCTAAAATGAAAAAGGTATTTCTCTTATTAGCAATGTACTGGTTGACAACTGACTTGGCTCTTGGGCTAAGATCAACTCCAAATATGGGATTCCTCCCTCACAAAAGAAAACATATTCTCTTATTAGTAAGGCTACAGGTTGTTTCTTCCCTGGTAAGATTCTGGATACTGACTCCTTTTTGAAGCAACTAAAATGGTTGGATGGTTCTTCTTTTTTGGACATTTCTACTAAGCAGATTTATATGATGTTGAAGGATGACTACTCAATCTTCACTAGAGTTAATTAGTATTGGGGTCTTGATTGGCCTAAGTCCAGGTGGCAATTTATTTTTTATTTCTTTTGGCATTCTCCCATTGATCCTAAGAAGTATTGTTTTAGATGGCTTCTTCTTTTGAAAAAATTAGTTGTTGGTTCCTTTTTATCTGTTGAGGGTCTCGAGCTTATTAGGTGTGGTGTGTGTAATGTCCAAGAGTCCTTTGAACACCTATTTTTTTATTGTGAATTTGGTCGTGGTGTGTGGTCCATTTTCCTTGCCCCTTCTATTGTTTGGAACCATCGGTCTGGCCCTTCCTGGAGTGAAATCATTGCTAGTTTTGTAGAATATTTTGACCTTAGGATGAACCGGTTTTGGTTTGTCTTTTATTGTGAAGTCTTGTGGTTTATCTAGAAAGAAAGAAGTGGAGATTTTTTTCAAAACAAGAGGAGGGGGCTTACTGAGTTTAGTAGAAAACTCACACATTTTTAC
This sequence comes from Cryptomeria japonica, assembly GCF_030272615.1. Classification (NCBI taxonomy): domain Eukaryota; kingdom Viridiplantae; phylum Streptophyta; class Pinopsida; order Cupressales; family Cupressaceae; genus Cryptomeria; species Cryptomeria japonica. The sequence continues at coordinate 281,856,656 of NC_081412.1, forward strand.
ATTATGTCACAGGTTTCTGTTGTCTTGGATATTTCTAAAGACAGGTTCATGATTCTGGTCTAGGAAGGTGCTCTTCAGATTTACAAGGAAGATATCCAGTTTGTCTAGTACTTCAAGAAACATATGGATATGCTACATCCAAAGGAGATTGAAGCATTAGCACAGTATATGCAGAGACTCAAGTTTGAAGATCCAAATGAGCCTTCTCTTGGGAATGGGGAGAAAGGTGTAGGAGCTCAGTGAACAATGTGGTTCTTTTTTCTATATGTATACTGACATAGGAGCCATTTTGTTGTATTAATCCCCCTTATATTTTGTTCATGATGTAATACCAAGTGATATGACATAGGGCTATGGCCTTTTTGATATACATGTAAAAATGATACTATAGATAGTAGCATACATGTAAAATGTAGGACACCAATCTATTGACATCTTCAGAATGGTTATGATGTATATGTTTTGAACTATTTTGATATAAAATAGTTATCTAAATGCTAATTCAAGGGTTTTTCCTAAAGGTGTGAACTTTCGTTGATATGGTGTTGGTTTTGGATTAGCATTATTGTTATTCCCTTGGTTGATGTTGCCTTGATTGATCGTTCCTGGATTGTTGGTTCTTTGATTGTTATTACTTTGAGGATTGGTTGGTGGAGTAATGTCGGATAGGTTAAACACGGGTCGTTTTGGTTCAACATTGTCCACCACACCATCATTAACAACATTCTTATTTATTGTCTATGAAAATTTCCATTTTTTCCTTCTTTGGCACATCCCGTGGGTATCTTGAGACCATGCATCTCCAACGTTGTAAGAACACCATGAAAGTTTCATTGTTCTTTTGTTTTGTATTGCATATGTCTAGCACGGTGACCTCGTGTTGGATATTATAGGAGTGTTGTGAAATGAATTTATTCACTAACTCGTCAAATGATCTTATAGGAGGCGTGAGTCTTCAAATCTATTCCATTGTTTGTCCTGCTAAGCTTCTTGGGAATAGCCTCATCATGTAAGTGTCATTATGGGAAAACTCCAAGCTCATGGTGCAAAATTCCCCAACGTGATCATGGGGATCACTCTTACCATTGTATTTGTCATACTTTGGTATGTCTGAATTTGGAGGAAAAGGCACCATGTTTAACCTTCTATCAAAAGGATAAGGACAAATGTCCTCCAAATAGTACCTTTTTGTGGACCCTTGTTCCATATCTTGCATCAATCGTTGGAGTGCTTGAAGTTGTTGTGTTATGTTGGCTAAGAGATAATTTTATTCATTGAATCTTTGATGATGTGCATCCCCTTGTTCACTAATGTTATCATGATTCTGGGTATCGTCTCGGTTGCAGGTGTTGTCTTGATCATGGGCATCAATGCCTCCCAAGTGCTCTTGATTTTGAGTATTGTATGTATAGGTCCTTGACCTTGTTCTTGAGATTCCTTCATTGGTGTTCCTTGAATTTTCCATGTCAAAATTCTCAGGAATCCTGACTCCTTTACTATTTAGTATGAGGAGGTATTTTTGTTTATTTGATTCTATAAGCCTTTCCATGAGTTTTTGGAAAGCGAGATTCTATTGACATTGTTGGATAAGCTCCTTGGTGATTTCCTCTTCCCCCATATGCGTGTATTCATCAAAAGTATTGGACTCCCTACGACTCATGCTTGATTCTGGTTGTGGATCCTTTTCTTTGTTTTTCTAAGATTGAGTGACATCAGGCATCAATATATCTCTAAAGTAGTGAATTCCTCTTCTCCTAGCGGGGTTCTTGGTGGAGGTGGTGGCTCAGGTCGAACTTCATTGTAAGTGATGCAAATTCTTGGAAAGAAAGAGTGATTGATCTTTCCCCCTTTGTTAAGACGTTGGCTGAATGTTTTTTTTGTGTAGAAGCCCTACTTCTCAAAGGCTCTTCGTCAAAGTTGTTGGTTTTTCCTTAAAGATATAATCGCATATGATGCAGGAAAATACGATATGATATAAAGAGCCGACGGTTGATGTAGAGACACTTTCTCCTCTTGATAAGCGCTTTAGGACTAGGTTGTCTTTTTTTTCAAACCAATTTTCAGACAAGGATGTTTCTTCTTGATATGTTGAAAGGTGTTCATGCAAGTGATCAAAGTTTCAATTGAGAGATTGGTTGGATGAATACTTTGTTTTGATTTCTAAGTCTACTCAGTCGAATAGAGGGTTTGATATGCCCCTATAGGCACATAAATCTGTCCACTAAATTAAATAAATATTTAATATTTATTTGATACACTAATATTCCTCTATTAATTAAATTCACATTTAATCAATTCATTTAACCCCCATTCTGCTATTTTAATTAAATAAATTACATAAATTTATTTAAATTAAAATCCCTATCTATAACCCAGTAATTAAATAAATCTAATTTATTTAATTTTCCTCATTCCTCTCATTTAAATAAATCAACATTTATTTAAAAACACAAATCAAATTCCCCTTTTAAATAAATCAATATTTATTTAAAATCCCACCCACTTGCATTTTCCTACAAATGCAAGTTGCATAAATAAATAGATTTTATTTTTAAATAAAATCTTATTTTCTATCACCCACCAAACCCACTTGCCCACTAACTTCCTTCTAGATTCTTCTAACCCCCTTCTAATTAGCCTAATCCCCCTCTCTAATCATTTTCACATTCCCAAACAAAGGTCACTTCTCAAAAATGCCTCAAAGTCTTTGAAATGCATTAAAGGCTTTTATTCTTCGACAAGTTAACCCCCAAAGTCTTTCAAAGCCTTTATGGCTCTCACATAACCATTAATGGTTAACTCAACTTCCCCACATGGTTAGAGACTTTCCCTCTAACTCAAACCTCATTTAACTCATGGGTCTTTTCAAGCATTTATTGCTTTGACCATGATTATCTCCATTTAACTATTGCACAAGAGTTTATCCATTGGATAAAAACATTATCCATTGGATAAAAGCTTTATCCATTAACTCAAGCCTAACCAAACCCTCCTAGGGCAACCCTCATGTCTCCTCAAGCATTAAATGCTCCTTCTCTCTCCTCTCAAGCCATCTCATGTTGACACTTGTCATCATGAGATTGGGTTGAAAGCCATCACATGGATCACAAACCCATCAATCCTAGCCCTTCACAAGCTCACTCAATCTTGGCCATTTAATCAACATTTTTCCCTGTAAAAGGACCTCATTTCTCAAGCAAAGAAGGAAGCATTTTTGCATTGTTATTATACTTGTATGTTCATAGAGATTTCTCATAGCAATCTTATTCTAGGCATTTGCATAGCAATAGATTTTAGATCATCTTTCAACCACTTTCAAATCTTCATGTCATCCATGATTTTGTGCTAAAGGCCGAGAGTTACTTACAATCACCCATTTGGATCTTGGAGAGGAGAAGAGCAATGGAGGAACATCTCTGAGCATCTTTGGGAGTCTTCTTTCTCTCTTTCATTTGTGTATGCTTTTCATTGTTGCTTTATATCTCTCTTGGTATGCATCTTAAGGTTTTTGAGTTCATTTATGTTTGGTTTTGGTTGGAACTAATCTATTAACGTTTGAACTTGTGTTTGTACCTTGTGCCCCTTTTGCATTGCATAAGCCCCTATTGATATGACCAAGTGTGTCAAATGATATGATACAGTTCCCCGATATTGGAAACTAAGCTGATTTGACCAACTTAGAAAACTAACTTGGCATGTTAATGTTGAATGAGTTATCTGAAACTTGTGATCACTAATTGATATTTTGTTGATCCAATTTCTTTTGTCTACGTTGGATTTGTCAAAAGACCCAAAAGGGTATATGAAACTAGTTATGAATTTTTTTAAAGGTTGATAGATTGCTCTCTGTTTTTAGACAATTTTGGTCATGTGGTAAAACAGATTGTTAATGCGCTAAAAGATGACTCCAAAGCGCTATAAAGTCGGTCAGATGTGCTATATTGCCCCTTAAATGCGCTATCTGGTACTGTCTGATAATACAAATGTTGATTTTTCAATGCGCTAATATGTCCTGTGTAAGCGCTAAGTTTTGGTTGGTATGCGTTATTTGATGATTGTTATGCGCTAGGCTGATGTTGAGATGCACTATTTTGATCTTTACAAGTGCTATCTGGTTTTTGAAAATGTTGTTTTTGGTTATGCGCTAATTGATCTGCTTAAGCGCCAAGATTTGGTTTGTATGCGCTACACTGATGCTCTTATGCGCTAACTGTCCTAGTTTTTTCAGTTTGATGATTTTGTTGAAAGTTTAAAAATGATCTTTGTGTTTTTGATGGATGATCTTCTAAGAGATTATTTGAAAACACAGTAGACAGAAGCAATACTAGTTTGTCTATGCTAACAAATAGTGTATGTTCTTTTGAGGATGTGTTCAAATTCTCGACGTTTTCATTGGTTTTGATACAAATAGGACATATCAAGTAGACTCTTTATTCAAAGGTCATTGACAATATCATAGCCCACACTCGATACTCCTTCAACTTAAATAGTCATGTCACCCCCTAGAGGGTGCCCATTTTTTTGCCTTTGTCCAGAAATTAACCCAAAGAGGATTGCTCCTCAATTGAGTAGTTATCTTGGGAGATGTATGGTGAGTAATCTTGGGGGAAGATTCTTCCCCACCCTTGCACTGTGATATTTCCAATGCATGGAAACTGACTCGGCTCAAAGTTTCTACTTCTATGGTTTGTAATAAAGGTTTCGTTCAGCGCGACAAATGATAAACTCAATTAAGAAACTTCTCAACCTTTAGAACAAAGGATTTTCACATCACAAGGATACTAGGGGAAGGTTATGAAATACACACTGCTCTTGGAGGGGATTTTCATCAGCCTCCACATTTGATTATAGTGGGTTGGTAAACTTGGCGATAAAGCCGTTGCCCACTTGGGTCATACCCTTCTCATTAGCCCCCTCAAGGCTTCGGGAAGGCAATCCCTCTAAAGGTTGTATTTGCTAAATTGAAAGAGAGCTTGAAAATGGTATGTTTGGCATTTTGATCACCCAATTAAGGGGAGATCATATACCTAACACCTTTGAAATATAGATTACACACTTTCTTTTTATCCAAATCGCAATTGTTTTCTAAAAGACTATCTTGGAGACGTTGATCCAAAAGATATGTGGTTCTTTTATCCCAAGATAGCAATGTGTGAAGATAGCAAAAACTTTGAACAAATAAGATCCTGTTCAACCAAAATAAATTCTCCAAATGAATCAACAACGATTGCAAAACTTTGAAAGATTTTAAGATAGCAATGTGAGGTTCTTTTTAAGTTTCCAAATGAAATGTGTTGTTTTTTTTAAATTCTTGCAAGAAAGGTGAGTTCTTTTTACCGACTTCAAAGGTAAGCAAAGAAAACTATTCTAACTCCTCCTGTAGACACTGTTAGAACTTGCAACCAAATCAGTTAGCCAAAATCTAATTCTGATAGTGGGCTTCACAAGCCTAATTTTTAGCTCGGTTACAAATTTTTGCCTCTGTCAGCTCTATGTGCTAAACTATGGAACAGTTGCGCTAAGAAATGATGCCTACGGGCTAGAAAATCAGGAAGATACGCTACTCTGAGGCTTGGATGCGCTAGTTTGGTGCTCCTACGCACTAAAATATCAGAGAGGGATATGTGCTAAAAGGCAGATCGGATGAGCTAAAAGATGGTTTCTATGCACTGATATGTGCCATGGAAGCGCTAAGATAAGATATGGATGCGCTAAAAGAACTCTCTGACGCGCTATTATGATATTTGGACATGATCTTTGTGTTCAAGCTGTAATAAAAATAATATTAGATTTGGGGACGTGCCCCATGATGGACACCAAAAATGTGTGCTGGAATATGTGGTGATCAAAATATCAACATTGAGATCAAAGGACCAACATACCAATGAGACTTTTGAGTGTAATGATTAACTAACTTAAACTAGTTTAACTTCTCCAAGATATGTCTCATTGTGAATCTCTATCTCATATGATCCCTAAAGTCAATGTTTCGCTCTCAGATCATTGAGCAAGTGACTTAGGAATGACAACTCCAAGAACGAGTGATATTGTGATCTACATGCATGAATGCATTTTAAGATCTATATGATATGTTCAAACTATGATATTAAGCTAGGACAAAGATAATGATATGATAAAGATATTAACAAACTATCCTAACATGATATACTAACATGGATATGTTATGATATGAAATGCTTCTTAATGCTAAAATGCTATTCTAACAAAGAGAGGCTAAAACACTTGATATAATTAGATTATAACGTAGATGCATGAAATTTGGATATGGATAATGAAGAATGTGAATTCTATTTATAGAGGAAATAGGGTAATGAATGGTTAAGATTGATTAATCTTGACAATGGCTAGGATTGAAAGTCACTCAATCCATGTTTATAATTTTCACCAATGAAATTGTGAGAATTGTCAACAAGAGGTGGCTTGAGAGGAGATGCAAGAGGCATTAAATGCTTGAGAAGACATGAAGGTCACCTTAGGAGGTTGGGTTATGGTTAGGTTAGGGTCATCCATTGGATAAAGCTTTTACCCAAAGGGATAAACTCTTGTGCAAGGGTTAGATGGGATAACTAGGGTCAAGGTCACGAGTGCTTGATGAGACCCTTGAGTTAGATGAAGGTTAAGTTAGAGAGAAAGTCTCTAACCACGAGGGAAGGTTGAATTAATCATTGATGGTTAATAGGACCTCGGGGGACAAATTTGTAAGAGTCCTTACAAATTTGGGGAACTCAACAAGTCAACTCGTTGAAGAAATAAAGTCTTTATTGCATTTAGAAGATTGTCTTCCAAACTTGAGAAGTGACCTCCTCAAACTCAAAGAAATGATATGATTGGATGAATTAAGGCTAATTGACTGAGATTAGAGATATTCTAGAAGAATGCTTAGGAGGCAAGTGGGAAATGTAGGAAAGGGCAAGTGGGAGAAATAGGTTTTAATTGAAATAAAAATGTTTTATTTCAACCAAAAGAGATGCAACTTGGATAAATGTAAGTGGGGGATTTTATAAATAAATTTGATTTATTTATATGCAAAGATCAATTTAATTAAATGTGATTTTTAAAATTTTTTTTTTATCGGTGACATGGATTTTTAGCCTGGTCCAATCGCCAGGTGAGGCCACAAATCGGGGGGCCTCATCCCCGTTTTTACATGTCTGAGGTATTAACACCTCTAAGCATTAGTTCTAACATCAGTAGCCATTACCTTCTTACTTCTCCAATCTCCTCTCCTTATCTCTCCATTGTCTCTCCTTATCACTCCATCATAATCCCTTATATCTCCCTCACCTTATCGCTCCATTTTGCTTCCTTATCTCTCCACTCCTTATCGCTCCATTCCATCTTCGTGCTACTCCAACTGCTAGCACCGTAGGGAATCGTGCCCACCGTCGAGACAGAGTTAAGCAGCAAGCGCCACCAGTGAAGGTATGAACACCAACCAAAGCTAGGCGGAAGAACCACGAGAGCGATCAGTCACAGGTCCATCATCGGGGACAACACATGACTTGCAAGGAATCGAAGCGGTAACCACCTCAACTTGAGGCTTGTGACTTTACCGTCACACTGCGGGGTGAACCCCTTTTTAAAAGGGTTTGAACCAAGGATGTAAGCACTACAGGCAAGAAGCCCCACTATTTCTCCAAGGTTCTCCCCAGGGTAAGAGTACTCCATTTTTTACATGATAGAGACGAACCCGTGGGTGTTTGAACCTAGGTTGTAGGCAATACAGGTAAGAAGCCCCACCATTTCACCAAAGGGTCATCCCCTTTAGAAAAGGGTTTGCACCAAGGATGTGAGCACTATAGGCAAGAAGCCCCACTATTTCTCCAAGGTTCTCCCCAGGGTAAGAGTACTCCATTTTTTACACGGTAGAGATGAACCCGTGGGGGTTTGAACCTAGGTTGTAGGCACTACAAGCAAGAAGCCCCACCATTTCACCAAAGGGTCATCCCTTTTTAAAGGGTTTGAACCAAGGATGTAAGCACTATAGGCAAGAAGCCCCACTATTTCTCCAAGGTTCTCCCCAGGGTAAGAGTACTCCATTTTTTACACAGTAGAGACGAACCCATGGGGGTTTGAACCTAGGTTGTAGGCACTACAAGCAAGAAGCCCCACCATTTCACCAAAGGGTCATCCCCTTGAAAAGGGTTTGAACCAAGGATGTAAGCACTACAGGCAAGAAGCCCCACTATTTCTCCAAGGTTCTCCCCAGGGTAAGAGTACTCCATTTTTTACATGGTAGAGACGAACCCATGGGGTTTTGAACCTAGGTTGTAGGCACTACAGGCAAGAAGCCCCACCATTTCACCAAAGGATCATCCCCAATTAAATGTGAATTTAATCATAAGGGAGAAAGGGGATTTAATTAAATAAAGTGTTTTATTTAATTAAAGGCTAGAAAGGGGTTAGATGAATTTAATTAAATAAATCGAATAATTTATTTAATCAAATAGATGAAAATGAAGAAATTAATTAATTATGATTTAATTAATAAGGGGATGTGGTTTAAATATTTATTTAAGAAGGTGGTCAGATTTATATGTCTACAAAAACAAAAGGCAATGCAATAATCCCTGCGACTGCAAACAACGTTAGTAGTTTATGATTTGGTCTTTGGTTGCGAAAGGTTTTTTATAACTCTGGTCTCTGACAATGTAACTAGTGCCTACAAAACAAAATAACGAAAATTAGTCTTTGGATATTTTTATTCTGTAAACAAAACTGAAAATGCTAAAATGATCCATCAAAGCGTTATTTTGCACTATGAAAACGTTATTTTGCAAAATGAAAACGTTATTCTGCAGAATCAAAACACTAATTCCTGAAATGAAAGCGTTAACTTAAAGAGTGAAAACACTATTCTAGGTGACATATGCGCTAAAAGAACTCCCTTATGCACTATTCCATAGACCGATAACACTGAAATTCCTCCTCAAAATGCCATACTGGTTCTCTAGATGCACCTGTCAAAAACAATTCTGCAATAAATTGTTAAAATTTGGTGCTGGGCCCCGCAGTGGGCACTAGAATTTATGTGTGCAAAATATAGTGTTTCTAAGCTATTAATAAGAAAATAAACACGCATACACAATGAAACATTGGATTAGGGAAATTAACGAAATAAACAGTTAAATAAAAACTCCCCAATGTCGTCTCATTGCTCCCTATTCCCAAGGATCTCACATTTTTGTGACAGTGGCTCTCAGTTGCATGTGCAAGATGACTACTTGAGAAATGGGCTTTGATGCAATGCAATGACATGGTGAAATGTGAGGCATGAGATTCCTACACTAATATGATAACTAAACTAATAATGTAACACAAGCCATGATAACAATGCAAAAAGATATGATACTAATTCCATGAAATGATGCTATACTAATGCAAATGATGCTAAAAATGCTGAATGCCAAGATTGTGAATGAATACTAAAAGTGCTAAGGGTCCTCTCATAGCCAAGAGAGAGGGTATTTATAAGATTTCCAAGATCAGGGGTGAGGTGGTAAGAATCAATGGTGTAGATTCAATCAGGAGAAATCAACGATTCAGATTGAAGAAGTTAGAAGAGGTTGAGAAGAGGTACACTTGTCATCCTTGAGGGGACAAGTGGCAAAGAATACCCAACCATATGCCAACAAAGGGGGCAAGTGGCATGGAAATGAGAGAGAAGTGGCACATGTGCCACGTGTCTCCAAGAGAGGACATACACTCAAGAAAATGGTCAGGATAAGGAGGTTGGAGGAGGTAGGGTTTGTTAAACCCTTAGTTGGATTGGGTGGGTTAGGTTAGCATGTGGTTAGGTTAGGTGGTTAGGATTAGAAGCCATGTGCTCAAATTAGAAGTTTAAATTCAAATTTAATGAAAGGGGATAATTAAATACACAAATTAATTAATTCACATATTTAACTAGGAAAATAGAGGAAAATGGATTAAAGGGGGGAGAATAATAATTAATGAACTATATAAACAAATTAGTGAATTTATTTATACAGTAGAAGAATAAAAGACAAATTAATTAAATATTTTCGTATCTAATTAATTTTTCTCCATACCGATTTTTAGTGTATACAATAATTGCTCTTGACTGATGCAAATGATTTCTATCATTGAATTTGATTGAGATTTTGTCACAATTTTTTTTGCATATTTTTGTAATTTATTGCAAGTTTTTGCAATTGATTTACAAATTTTTACAATTGATACTTAAAAAGACACAAGTTATTATAAAATGATGTTATTGATTCCCAAAATGATACATTTGATTCTAAAATAACGTGTTTGATTAAATAATATCATAGATGATTCTTTAAATGGTGGAATTGATGCTTAAAGTGACACGATTAATAAAATGGTGAATTTGATGAGATAAATAGATAGTTTTACGAAATTGGCTATAACTTTTGCATAACATATCAATTTTTTGAAATTCAAAATGTATTGGAAAGATGGTTTGATGCTCTACATTGTGGTCTAATTAATTTTTCCAGATATTTCATAAAAAAAGTTGACAAATTCATTCAAATTCACCTATTCTTTTCAAAGCTTCAGTTGCTCATAGCTTCTTCATACAAAATCATTTTTTTTCGTGATTTTTTTCCAAATATATGAGAAAATTATGAGGAATCCACTTGTGGCATGCTTTATGTGAATTGGATATTACCTTATTTTGGGCTAATATTGTAGCCTCTTGGCAACTAACCTAATATGAATATCTTATGATTGTTGGGAGAATACCATGAATTTGAAACTATCGATGAATTTGTCACAAGATTTATGTGTCATTTATTTCTAAAATAGCTCACCTTTTAATTTCATCAAGGAGAAAGGACTCGTTTTCCATGTTTGGTGTATTCATTAATGTTTATGCTCTCCCCTTGCACCTAGTGTGAGCCTGGGCGATAAAGAATATTGTGAATACACATATTTGTTATCTTTTTACCTAATGGTACTATATACATATGTTCCCCCTTGCACCTAGTGCAAACCGAGGTGATGAAAATACCTCTCTCTCTCTCTCTCTCTCCCACTTGTCTCTATCTGTCACTATCTCTCCCTCCCTATCCCTTATCTATATCTCTATCTCTACCTCTGTCTTCCTTTCTCTTCCCATTTCTCTCTCTCTCTCTCTCTCTCTCTCTCTCTCTCTCTCTCTCTCTCTCTCTCTCTCTCTCTCTCTCTCTCTCTCTCTCTCTCTCTCTTCATATATCTTTATCTCTCACTCTTTATTTCTCCCTCTCTTATTCCCTTTATTTATCTATCCCTCTATCCATCTTTATTTATATCTACTTCTCTTTGTTTGCATTTCTCCCTATCTATCTCCATGTCTCTCTTCTTCTCTTTGGGCCTCTCTTGATATCTCCTTATATCTCCATTTCTCCATCACTCTAACTCACCATCTATATTTCTCTCTCTATCTCCCCCCCTTCCTATTCCTCTCTATCTCTCCCATTTATATTCTTTTTTTTAATATATCTTTAGGCATGCTTCACTCTCCCCCCCCTCTCTCCTATACATCTATCTCTGTATCTATCCATCTCTTTTTATCCATATATAGCTCCCTCTTTCTCCCTCTCTCTATACATCACTTCTTATCTCTATTTTTCATTTTTCATATCTCCCTCTCCGTCTCTCTCTATCTCTCTATGTATTTATCTCTCCCATCTTTATATATCCCTCTCTCCTCTCTCTCTATATCTCTCTCCCTCTCCTCTTTGTATCCCTCTCATTTTCCACCTTCATCTCCACATCTATCTCTATCTTCCTTTCTATCTCTATCTCCTTATTCCCCCTTCTCTCTCTCTCCCCCCTCTCTCTCCCTCTTTCTATCTCTCCCTCTTTCTCGATTGCAATATAACATGGGCTTATGGACTGTGGAGTTTGATTATGCTCTTGATTCAGAGGTTTTGTTTCATTCATGTTTCAATCCTTTTAAGTGGATGCAAAGTTGATTTGAAGCTATCACTTCTCCACTGATGCTTGCTTGTAGATGGTTCAATTGCTAAGTGAAAAATTCTATTGAACAATTCATGCACTCAAGCCAAAAGATTATATAACATCAATGAGATGAAGTGAAAGATTAATATACTTTGACAATTCCATCCATCACTAAGAATCATTTATTTAAAACACTAAATCATTTTTAGACAATTCCATAATGTAATGAATGCCCCACGCTTTCACATAAGACATTAATTGAACCAACATTAGATGATTTTTTATTTTTTTTGCATTGTAAGTGACATTCACATGTTGTATTACACAACAATGTGCACAGAAGGTGTCATGACAAGCACATCGACACACAAGATGACAATAACAATTTATCAAACATGGTAAACAAAGCAAAAGACTTCACTAATCATGTGATAGGTCATTGTTACTTTTATTGCACAAACAACATCATTTTCTAATTGACCTACCAATTTACCTCTTGTACTACGCAAATATATTCAACTAATATACCAAACAATTTCCTAATTGACCTTCCACACCTCTTTGACTATCTATCGCACATCAAAATACGGTTGCTAAAAATAAACTATATGATAATCAAATTAAAAAAATAACTTACATACAAATTAAAACCATCTTACACTATTTAATACATTAAAGACAACTAAATCAGAGTAACCCAAAACACAAGGGTAAAGCACTTTCCACGATTAGACTAAAACAAAACCAAATGATCTCTAAATGGAGCAATATGGGCATTGAGAGTGGCTCTACGAGGGGGATTGCCGAATTCATATAAAAAGGCTTTAAATTTGTATTACACGGACAAGATTGTCAACTCAACTCATACATCTTGGGTTTTGTTCTCGCCCTTCAACTTTTCTTTATCAGTCTTTGCAATTTTGTTGTCACACTGGGAAGAATACCAGTCGTTTACAGAACTCGCTTGAGCACATCTTGGTGGCGAAGATGAAGATAACCATTAAGACTTTGAAGGGAAACATCTTCAGCATCGACGTACAGCCCGCCGATACTGTGAGTTGTCTTTTTGCGCTTTGTTTTGAAGTTAAATTAAAACCCTCAGTTTGATTACCAGACTTTCTAGTCTTTCTCCCCAAGCGTGCTATAGTATAGTTAGTTAGCGTAATACGTACCGGATTTGTTGCTATCTTGTAAATTTCAATTGTGACGTAGGGTTTTCTAGGGTTTCTGTATTCCTCGAGTTGGGGTTTTGAATAACCGTTATGTAAGTGTCAACATTTGCCAGGTAGGAATGTTCAATTAATGTCCTCGCTTAATATTTGCACCACTTTTTAGTTTACTCTGGAATTCAAACTCGAGGAGTTTTGGTTTATTAGTCTTTGTTCTTTTTGAATGTGCGTCTGATTGAGTACGTTTTTAGGATCCCGAATGATAGGGATAGCGTAACCAGAAATCCTTCAAGTTATCAAGATTTCTTAGTTCTCTTTTGCAAATAAAAACACCGCGAACAAGGGTCGAGGATACGAAATTAGCATGATGTGATGCATGCTTATTTAATTTCGATTCCCTACCAAGAGAAGAAGAAGAGAAAGAAGAAATTGGTTGTGAACATATCTACAACAATTTTGTAGAGTTGAGTACATATACTGAAAATATGCTGTTTATATAGTCGTCTATCCAGAGTAATTAGTGATAGGGCTTTTTTGGAAGAATTATATCGGTGAATGCTGGGGTCTTGAGATTTTGAAGGTATTTCATATCGACATAATTTCAACCACATAAATTGCATTGCTTTTGGCACTTAAGATGGCATTTAATTTTTGTGTAGTAGTTACTTTTGCTGTGGTCAATGATCCAGGCTGTCCGCAACTTTATGTGACGAGTTCTGATAATGTCTGGCATCAGATTTGGAAATGCCTATATCATTAATCATCATGGATGCATAGTTGTTTTAATTGTTTTAATGGTAACTCTTGTTTGCGTGGTGGTGGCTAGAAATCGTGCCAGGAACATTGGCTGTTGACCAAGTCTTATAGTTGAGATTATAAGGGTTTTTTTTTAAATTTCAGAATCTGATTATATTTCTGCACAGAGAGATTTTTGGCCCACTTACATACAGATTGGCAATTAGATACCTGCAAATGCCCTTAATTTGACTAATTGTAAGCAGTAAGTACTGATATGGTTTTCTTTGATAACAAAATTGTTAACAAAATGAAAATAAATTTTCCTTAATGTCAATCAATTAGATGTTGTTTTTTTGTGCTCATGTGCATGGCATCAAATATGAAAACAGTCAAATAGAAACTATATCTCTTTGTGTTCTTTGTTGTCAAGACTCAAACCTATTTGGGTGTAGATGTCTTTTCCATAGATGAATGTTTGAGGCTCCTTCATCTAAATGTTTCAATTGGTTCTCCTTGGATCTTAAGAAATTTCTTATGCCCCTCATACTCCATGTTCATTCAGCAATTTACTATTTTTGGATTCTGAATGGTCCCGATTTAAAGCTATAATAGTTTTTTCTTTATAATCTTATACTTGTCTTATATCATCATCCTTGATGGCCAAATCTACATTCAGGGGAGGGTGATGGTGATCAGTTGGCCATGATTGCATATAGAGACACCTTAACAATCGAACAGATAAAATTGAGAAACCAAACTGGAAGATGGGTGAGGATGTAATCATGGTAGAAAAATGGTGGAACCACCTTTTAGCAAAAATTGTCAAATGTGCGATTATAAAGTGTTTGAAATGAATAAAAACTACGTTTCCTGACTGCTGCAATATGTTTCATGTCAATAAAACAATAAAATTGAGTGCCTAGTGGAAGTCATTTGCAATCTGACCACATTATTCCTAATGAATCTGGTTGTTGAAGTTGGCAATTTTGTCAAAAGATTTAATGAGAGATGGTTTATCTTTGTGTTTGGTTGATGAAGAACAACTGTCAATTGTTCTATAAGAAAGTACTCAATTTCCTCAAGGAAAAACTTTTCAACTCCTTTGTCAGAATCAATGTCAATTGTTTTATAAGAAAGTATTCAATTTCCTGAAGGAAAAACTTTGATTGGTAGAAGTTTATTCTTTTGGCTTTGATCTTGTTTATCTTTCCATTGTTGTTGATTAGGCTAGTGTTTTATGTAAGGAAATTGTATATTGATCATATTTCCTGCGAAAAAAGTTAGATAGTCCAAAAAGAAAATAATTTTTAGATAAGTTGTCCAAAAAGAAAATAACTATGTTACTGGGTTTGCTGCAAGAGGCTGCTGTACCCAGCCTAATGGGTCCAGGTTCTGATTCCCTGGGGGGTGCCTGCCTTGGGCACAGCCTGGACTAGCGGCAGGAACCCTGAATGTTTTATAAAAAATGTCATCAATAAAATATTTTTGTATTTAAAAAATGGGTTTATAAGAAAAAATACTCTGGCATTTATGTTTGGCTGCTGCTGGTAGGATTTCTGGGTTTGGCCATAGCAGCATGTAGGCAGTTTGATGCTTTGTGCTGGTCCTCTTCTAATTACATTTTAAAAAGGTTTTTTACATAATATTCCTGTGCACATTGAGGTTGATGGGCATATACATGTCTATCATGATTTCGGTTAGCGTTCTGTCTATATTATTATCTGGGTCGGCATATCCTTTATTATTTTTATATATCATTACTAATTATATTTATTATATTTCATTAGAATTATATCTAGGTGGATATGCTTTTAATAAAGATTAAACCGTTAATATAATATACTTATTTATTTTAAACATATTAATTATTATACATTTGTATTAATATATTATATTTATGTCATGACATAACTTTATAAATACAATCATATATATTAACAAATTAATATAATTTTAATATTATATATATTGAATTTTTCAGCCACACTCAACTGTACTGAAAATGGAAATTTTTTCCATTGTTCCAGTGAACCCTAACTCCAAACTTGTACCTGAACCGTCAACATGGGTCAATAACTAATTTGATTAAGTGGTTGAGGTTTGTAATTTATTTGGTTTAAGCAGGCTATGATATAGTGGGAATCAGTTTCGGCAATAGTCGGAGAATGATGAGCAACCT
This sequence comes from Cryptomeria japonica, assembly GCF_030272615.1. Lineage (NCBI taxonomy): Eukaryota > Viridiplantae > Streptophyta > Pinopsida > Cupressales > Cupressaceae > Cryptomeria > Cryptomeria japonica. The sequence continues at coordinate 281,872,694 of NC_081412.1, forward strand.
TAGGTTTGGAAGGATGCTTTTTTAGTGTATGTGCTTGAGTATTGTTTTGAAATGTCTGTTTGTACCTTCTGCTGTTAATCTTCCTCTTAAATTGTTGGGCAATTATTGGCTGCCAAGAGGATTTTGGAATTCTAACTAGAATTTAAATCAGGAAAGTAAAGATGCTGACAACTTTGCAAAAGTGAGGAAAAAATCTTTTTGTACTCTCAGCAGTTATTCCATTATTTGGCAGTTCTACTTTAAAGACTTTTACATTGTGAGAATTGTTGGCACCATCTTTAAGACATTCGGGAAATCATTGAATAGTGTAAAATGCAATTTTTTAAATAATTATATAGATAGTTATGCTTGGTAATATTATATTTGTTGTAAGGTAGGATTTCACATGCCTTTATAAGTAAGCCTCTTGTTCACTTGTGAGCATGAGTTGATTAGAGTATTGATCTATTCTTTTTAGTGATTTTGAGGAGAGCTAGGAGGTGAGAGTGTGAAGATTGACTTGCCCCTTTCTCAATGTAAAGAGGCCATGTTTATGTATTTTGCAGTTGTGATATATTAATGGAAGCTTCCAAGTATTGTGTGATATCTTCTTGTGTACCTGGTTTGCATGTTTATTTATGTGATCTTTATGGTAGGACAAGCAATTGGTTTTTGTATCTTTGTGCACAACTAATGCTTGCCAATGAAGTCTGAGTTCACATAGAAGAAAATTGACCCAAGCTTTTTTCTTTTGATAATTGTTAGGTTAAACATGAGATGGAGCTTGTAGGGAACTTTGGCTGGGCTTAGGTCATATGCCAAGGTCCATTATGGCAACACATAGGGTTGCACATAGGTCCATGAAATGCAATAAATGCAAACCCTACCTCAAGGTGTTCCAATGAATACTACAAGGAGCCCTGCTTGTGGGAATGGAACCTCGATATGTGGTGATAAACTCATCATTAGCCATTGTTCATTCCAAACCCAAGGACTAAATTCTTCATTTTGTTCATTGATTTCACAAAGTGATTACGTTGAGAGGTGTAACAATGGTGGCAGAAAGGATGGAGTTTAATGGTGTGAGTGTGTTAAAAACAATTAAAGAGCTGTCATAATGAAAAAATCTAAAACTATAAAATAGCTTTTAAGCAAATAAATTTTTAGTAAATAAATACAAACAAAATAATCCTTAAACAGTTCTAAACTAAACTAAAATAAAACAACTCTAGTAAATACAAATAAAATAATTCTTAACTAGTTCTAAAGTAAAATAAGTTTTCTCTTAAATAAACAAAATACTGTAAAATAACTCTTTTAAGTAAATAAAATAGCTCTTCAATTAAAAATAAACCAAACTAAATAGCTCTTAATAAGTAAATAAAATAACTCTTTAGTAAATATATTTTTTCAAATAAAACTAAATTAAACAATGTAAATAATATAAAATAGTGTTTAAATAGTTAAAGTACATATATAAATATGATGACTCGAAATTGATATCTCTTGGCATTTTTTAGATAGTTTTATTTAAAATATCTATAATAGTTATTGTTCATGATAATATATGCTACACCATAGGATTAGATGTTTGGTGTTTGAAGGGTAGCCTACAATTTGTCTTTACTGTTAAGCCTTTCTACAACGTCTTCTGATTTTTAAAAAACTCAATAATGACTAAAAATGATACTTGCGGGTTCATTTCTGTTGAGAGATACTAAAAGAAGAAATTGTACAGTTAATGCACTCATCCTAGAGCCATAAAAAAATGCCACTAAAAGTGATGTGCTGGTTATTGTTACGTGATAATTTGGTCCTAGACAAACAAAAATATAAATTAAAAAATAATTTATCTGGAGTGACATGCACGGATCATGAAAGCTGCTAACTATGCATGCTATGTTATTGTTGAATGATGTATTTTACACTAAAAAAATAATTATGTTCCTGAAACAAACACAAAGAAAGGGGAAAACAAAAGAACTATATTCTGAAGATTATTCTCGCCTAGAGGTTTTTATAAAAATCTGTATCTGATAAATAGTGAATGGCAAGATGTTTGAATGATGACTTCTGTATTGACCATCACCCAAATTGTGAATAACGGAGAAAATAGCCCATCTAGTCTGCCTGCAGAAGTGTAGCTTGTGCATCACTCTGAGTACTTTAGTACACATGAGTACAAGGTGTTTAAATAATATGCTAGTTTCAATTTGCAATACTATGTTTGCTCACCATTTAAATCAATTTCCATCATATTTTTCCTTTTCTTCTCTTCTTGAAATCTATAGACCATGTTTAGAGTTCTACAGAAAACTGAGTCTTTTTTGTTGGTACGTTGTTTTTCTTCTTATGTTGGTGTTTATATTGTGTTTATTTCTTTGCTCTGATGATTTTGGTATCAGTACACAGTTTCTGCAATAATTAATATTTAAGCCTCAAAATCTCGAGTATACTTCTCTTTTTATATATTACAAACAATAACTGTCGATTTCAAGTGTATATTCTCTTCTCAGCAACTGAGCTATTCTTTGACAGGTTATTGCTGTTAAGAAACGCATAGAGGAAACTCAAGGTAAAGATGCCTATCCATGCGTACAACAACTATTGATACATCAGGGTAAAGTGTTGAAAGATGATACAACAATTGAGGAGAACAAGATTACAGAAAATGGTTTCCTTGTTGTTATGCTAACTAAGGTATTGATGTATTACTTTTTGGAAAGTTAAATCTTTTTTGAATAATGCTAATAATTTCATCTGTCATTGTTTAAATTGTAGATAGTAATTAGGAATTTACATTTATCATTTGGATTCAATTCATGGCAAACCATATAAATTTCTAGGTTTCAATTATATTTGGTTATTAAGAATAAGGAATATTGATGCATTGTATGTTATGTTTCAATCTTGAGCAAACCATATTAATGTAGTTATTATCGTATGTAATGTTGCAATCTCTACCAAACCATATAAATGTATTTTTTAAGAATAAGGAATGTTTAAGCATTGAATCCATAGCAAACCATACAAATATCCAGGTTTTGGTGAATATGGATTGTGTAATTGCATTTAGGCTAATATCCGTTGAAGGGGTATTTGGATGCTAAAATGGATTTTTGTTTGGTAAGAAAATCTCTATGATTTGATTTGTCAAACAATGAAATAAAATGTAAGATTTTACTTCTTATTTGCCAACAATTAGACAATAGAATATTTGGCATTAAGAAGAACTAGAAACGTGACTGGTGTGAACAAGTATTTGGTCAGAAATAAGTAAGTGGCATGCCAAAATACCAGAGGCGAAGGGAACTCAACACTGATCACAAGGTAATGTGATTTAGATTCTCAATAATATGGGCTTGTCTGCCAGGATCTATTAGATTTTGATTAGCTTCTCTTCGGGATAGGTTTAGTTTTCCTCACTTTAATTTTAGTGGGATATTTCATAGTTAAAAATTAGTTAAATCTGCAGAGATTTGTTACCATGATCACTGAGATTGTATTAATCTGTATAAAATTAGCTTCCTTCTGCTTCCTCCTTTGCTTTCAAATAAGGAGGCAACAAATTTCTAGGATTATTGTTTCTTAGAATGTTCTGATTACTCTCTTCCTTATCAGTATGTTTGAAAGAGAGTTTTTGGCTATACTCATTTTTACCTTGTCATTCGGAGGTCTCAACTCTTGGTTTTAAGAGGATGTCCTACCACCGAGCTGGAAACTATTTTTTTGGGGGTTGATATCATCCCATAAGATATGGCGACTGAACAGATTGAAGGCTGTGGGTCTGAGCAGAAGGCTTGGGCTTCTTGACAGGTTAGTCCATTTTACTGATATTGCTTAGGGTTGACTTACTCTTACCCTTTCACAGAAATTCACAGAAAGTGGAGAAGGCTTGGGCTTCTTGACAGGTTAGTCTATTTCATTGATATCCCTTAAAGTTGACCTACTCCTACTCTTTGTCACAGAAAGTGGAAGGTATCCACTTTGTTTGTTCTTATTTGTGGTATTCACACAGGTCTCAGTCCTTGGGAGATCTGTTATAGGAATGCCTGAAACATCAGGAAGTTCAAAAACTGGCTTGGAACTCATGCATTTTTGGGTTATTTTTGGGAACAGCACAGTTTTTTCAAAATATAGTCCGACGCATGCTGTCGAAGAAAAAATAAACAAAAAACTACCCCTAAATTAACTCTTCTCTAACCCAAGTTATAGATTTAGAGGATTCTAGTTGACCTAACCTTTTTGACTCGAATGCCGCGTCAGAAACTCCTGCTAATGAGACTATGGCTCTGGACCGGAAGTAATAATCTCGATCAATATGTCCCCCTATCCCCTACCCCCCTATCCCCTATATTGAAAGGGAAAGGGGAAGGGGTAAGGACCATGGTAGCTCTATCTCCCAGGGTGGGAGGGAACTCTAGTTGGGTGGCTTCTACTATCGTATAATGGGAAAATTTGAATTTGGTGAATTAAATAATAGAAGTAAAATTCAGCGAATAAAAACCCCAAAAATCTTTGCCAAATGCAGAATAGAAATATGTTCACTACCGTTTGGGTTTCATTGCTTTCTTTCTGATTGACTGTTGTGAAGGTTTTCTGTAATTCGTGTATCTAGGTCTGTCGTTTGCTTCCTTACAACATATGCATCATATAATATCTACATTTATTGCAGTATGCATGAAAATAATATAGATATAAAGAAGAAAACAAATTATGATTTCATAAATGAAAGAAAAATCAGAAACCTGGAGAATTGACAGAAATCATTGCTGGGAATACAAATCTTCACAACTTTGATAACAACTAAAGAAATGCAACTGTCGCCCTTTAAAAATCTAGGGTTTTTTATGAAATAGTGTTCTACATTTTTAGTTTTGATTTAAAATTATTAATATTTATAGTTTTAGATTTCTTGTATCTAACTTTATTTATTTTGATTAGTAAAATTTGTTATTTGGTGTCCTTAGGCTTAGATGCCATGACCAAGGGCTATCTCCACTGTCAAATTCACTAGGGTGCTTGACAGGTCCATTGGGGTATGCCACATCCAGAACTGCATGTGGTAGTGGATGTGCTAGTTTACCAAAAACATTTAACATTTTAATGTTTAGTAGTTAACATGTCTTTAGTGATTTGAACATGGGTTTTAGCTATGTTACTGGGTTCAGCAGGAACCCCTGTTGCACCCGAACTGGTTTAGGCTGCTGATCCTGGTCACAGTTCAGGTCTGGCCTTGGGTCTGACGTTTAGTCCAGGTACATACCTGGGCTGTTTTCTAGGCAAATCTGGGAAGGAGCTAGGTGAGAAAAAGATTTAAAAATAATGATTAAAACAAAAATAAAAAAACCCAATCCTAAAAGTGTGCTTTTTGAAGAATTTGGAATTTTTAACAGCAGTGAATTTTTGAAAATGGCACAGGCCAGGAATGTCCTTGGGGCCTTACAGGCCTTCACTTGAGCTTTTATGCAAGTAGTGACGTTGATGCAAAAAGCAGTAAAAGAAGCTAGTTGATTAGTCACAAGGTACTAAGCTTTTGTATGAAGAGGTGTTAATTTGCCTGCAAAGTGCGCATTTGAATTTGTTGTTCCAGAACCTTGTGTGGCTGTAAAGAAGCAACCCTGTTTGCTAACCATTTTTTTTTCAGACTGAGTAGTTGGGTTTCATAGTTTAATTATCATGTTGTATTGTATCACCATACATTTAAATATTGAACAAAATATGCAGCACTTGAGTTTATTGAAAAAACAGTAAATACAACTAACCAAAGTGAAGATTGCTATAATGAACAGCATTGCATAACATGAGTAGTTATATTGCTGTTTTGAGCAGAATAAACACATTCATTCAGTCATATTTCTGACCTTATTAATCAGCTAAGGGAAGACTGTTCTTGCTATAGCTTCCAAACAATGCTTCAGTTAGGCATTTGATGGACTCTAGCAACAGATAAAATTGATTGTCCAGCTTCAATTAAAATCCAGACCACATTACAGATTCACTCACCCCAACAAGCATGATAAAAACAATCGCTTAAACAATTAATCATCAATCTATCATAGCGTCCTTTGTCTGTAAAATAATAGTAAATGCTGAAAATCTTAAACTTCTTTGATCCAATCCCAAAACATGCCTTTCCTGAATCTCTGCAAACCTTCCAAAATAAGCTTCAACACCAAAGCATTTACTTGCAAATCTCATTTCCCCTCAATCTGCAACTTCAAATGAGCTACAATGAATCAACCAGGGAGGATCTTTCACTACTGTGATTAATCTTCTTTGAGAGGGTTTCTGTCCTGAAGGCTGAGATAAACAGACTTCAATCCCATAGAACCGCAAGGGTTTCACCAAAGAGAATGAAATATTTTGCATAATGGAAATGAGCTCAGAAAACCTCCTATTTTTTTCCCCCAAACTTTGTAGAAGACTCAATTTTAATTTCACTTTTAATTAAATTGGTACTTTTTAGTCCAAAAAAATCCATTGATTTAAAACTTTAAATTCTCTTTCGAACAAGTTGTAACACTAAGGTGCTTATTAAATTATTTTGATAAAATTAAGCAATCTTAGTAAAATAATTAAATCAAAGCCAATAATACACCTGGGTTGCAGAAATTGTTGAAAAGCATTGAATCGAAATCTGACTGCACTGGAATGATACTCATGATGAATAATGAAAATAATGACTGATCAGGTGACTTATTAAAGTGTCATAGAAGTTCTGTAGGGCAATTGAGCTCATTGCCAATATCAAACATCTCTCAGTGATATTAGGTTTCCACAATCCAAACTTCTGTTCAATGCTATTTCTTCTCCTCTAGCATTCTTCATCGTCATGATGGATCATAGAGTGTGATTCAAAACGTTGATGCAAAAAGCTGCCACATAATCTAAACTAGAAATAGCATTGAATCAAACATTTTCTTCTAACGAGGCTGATAGTCACCGAGAAAGTCAGAGCTAACTACAATGCCGAAGTGATTGAAAGTGGTGACATTATAGTGGCCACTAATATTTTGTAGTTAAAACACTGTGATCCACCTGCAAAATATGCCAATGGGTTGGCTGTGGAGGAGTTCACCGAACACAATGAGCGATGCACTATATACTTGGATGTAGCTATCACCCAGGTGCAATGGTGTGATTGCCAAGTGTTTGTTTAATTGCTCAAGATAGAAGAAGACCACTGGTAGAGGTATAGTGGTGCATGTCCATGTGTAGATCCTGGAATCAACTTTTAATGCTTCAATATTTGTAATGTACTCGATTCTTAAGTGACAATTAATTAAATTGATCTCTATAAAGTTGTAAAAAAACTAAAAGATATATTCAAATGATGACTTAATATTAATTAATATAATTAAATAATAATAAATAATAAAATATTATTAATTAAATAAAGTTCTCCAAATGTGTTTGCCCTAATATTCTAGAAGCTTCCTGGAGTTCTTTATAAGGTGACTGGAGCGAGGAAGTAAGGCATGCTTTGAGTTTGATAAACGTTTTATGATTTCTGGAGACAAAAACCTTCAGGAGTTCAAAGAAGGGCTGGACGAAAAACTAGTTCTTCCAAAGGGGTGGATTCACGATGGAGTTCACAGATGGGCCAAATTTGTGGAGTCTCCATTGGAGACAAATTTGCAGAAGATTGGTATTACATTCAGAAATAAAGAGGGATATTTTATGAGGCAGTCAACTATCTATTTTAAATACAATATTACTGCTGGCCTGAAGTTTGGTGTATCAAGGCCAAAGGATCCGATCCTTATTCTTATAAAGTTGGCACATTGAAATATTGAAATCTTGTATTACCATGAATATCAAGTAAGTTCATGTTTATTCCTTGTTGGCCACAAAAATATTAAGCTGTGTTGCTAAGTGCATATATTAGTTGTATGTGATGTTATTCCTTGAGCAGCTTTAATATTGGAAGATATATTATTTGAGTGCATCAACTATATTGCTCTAATATTTGGGTTATATAATTGTGGGGCCTGATTCTTATAAATTCTATCTGACATGGCTGTTGAAAGGAAGCTGAATTGAATAAAGGGAAAATGATAAGGTTTTGGGAAGAATAATATTGGTGTATCAAGATATCTTCCTAAGTAATGTTTTGCCATGAATATTTATGGAAGGCTATAGTTTAATATGAAGATTATATAATCTATTAAAATAAGACTCTAGCCAGCGATTATAGTCTCCACAGCCAAAGACAGGAAGGAAGTTTTTGCTGTAGTCCGCAGCTTCCTCTGGTTTTTCTGCAGGTGCTCATAGTTTGGTGTGGCCCTTGGTCAGGAGGTGGCTCACAGGGAATTGGAAAATACCAGGCTGTGTTGAAGGCCAATTCAGTGATTGGTGTCAACAGACGAAGGATCCCAAGGAGGCAGCATTCCCTGTTTTGCTTCGAGATATATTTACCTAATGCCTAGTGACTTTAAACGCAGACATTATTATCTTTAATCGATCTATGCTCCTGTGATATGGTTAGTTGGACAGCATGGCTGAGAACAAGGTGCAAGCTACTGTTCCTATTGTATGAAATGATGTATTGATTCTGGAATTGAGCTGTCAGCTTCAGTCTATCTATCTTAGAAAGAAAGGTCAATTAATTACTCACTTCTGCTGTCATTTCATAAGCATTAAAATTGCAATTGTGCCCTGTTCTGTCAATTGTTTTTTTACTGCATTATTCATCTGCAAACAATTGATTTGCATATATATTAAATGAGCATAACTGAACCCACTCACTTAATACCTGGAGGCTCAAAGATATAGCTAAGCAGATGAGTTATAGTTTTAGTAAAGATACAAGGTCAGATTGAGCAGGTTTATTTCAATATGGGCTCACACAGACTTTGTATGCAAATGTTATGATCTATAATGGTCCGGTCAAGAATTAAAACAAGCTGGAATAATGGCGAGACGATTGTCAAATTTAACATGGATAAGAAAACGTGCTGAAGTGACAATGTGATCTTGTGCTGACTCTGCATGTGCTCTGATCTGGAAAGATGTCTATACTCACTAATTTGGCATCAAGAAAGTTGCTGAAACCTTGAATCTACATTGATGTAGACAAATAGCTGTGACGTGCTGCTAGTGCGAGGAGTTTGTATGCATACATAAAATAATGCCTTCCTAGAACTCAAATTATATCGCTTGGGTTGCGAATGCATTTGTATTTTTGTCCCGCCAAAATGATATACTATTCAATGCATGCATGTAGAAGGGGCAAATCTGTAGTTGAAGAATAAAATCAAAATGACCTATTTGAAAAGTTGAATGTGAAATAAGTTGGACGAGTTTCAAACTCGTTTGACAATTAAGTTGTTTCCCACTTTTGAAATTGGGTTGTGCAATGCCCAATGGCTTGTTTCCTATGTTACACGGCGTTTTGGGGGTGTGGACTGGGGGACACTAGGGGACGAGAATATACAATTGTATATATGAATTTTTCAAAATATATTAATATATTAGAGAGACAGAGAGGGAAAAAGAGATATATGTCAATAATTGATAACAAAAATATAAAAATTTAGATACATATTTGAGACTTTTGGATATTGATAGTCTTTGTTTTTTGATGTTTAAGACTGCTGTTATAATGTTATTATACTACTACTTGTATGATTTAGTTACATTTTTATATTTTTGTTATCAATTATTGACATATATCTCTTTTCCCCCTCTCTCTGTCTCTCTAATATATTAATATATTTTGAATAACATCATAACAGCAGTCTTAAACATCAAAAAACCATGACTATCAATATCCAAAAGTCTCAAATACGTATTGATGTTTAGAAGTCTCAAACATCAAAATACATTGTACAACAATCTATGAAATTAAGCCTCATTCAGGCTATCGATATCCAAAGACTGTAATGTCCCCACCTTGAAATAGAATTTAATAATAAATGATAATAATAAAATTTAAACATTAAAAATTAAATTAAAATATAAAATAATATAATTAAATATGATTAATTAAAAATTAATTAAGTTAATGAAAAGTCAAAAGACATGAAAGGAAAAGTTGCAACTCCCTCAACAATGAGATATAAAAGGGAAAAGAGAACCTCATTTGAGGGGGGGATAATTTGGAAATGAGAAGTGCAGATCTGATTTAAATAATAAGTGCAGATCTGATTATGAAAGGCTGGTCCCCCTTTCAAAGGGTAGAAATAATGAAGAGTTGCACTCTTTCAAAGAGTGCTAATGGTGAAAGGGTATGTCTCTTGCCAAAGGGCACACATGATGAAGAGGTGTGACCTCTCCCTCAAATTGAGAGATATAGAAGGAAGGAAAAAAAAAGACAAAAAACTACGCCCATATCCACACACTGGCCCACAGTCTGCACAGGTTTGGACAAGCAGAAATTAAGGTACATACTTTCAACCCTACTAAGACCCATAACTAGGGCATTTCCAGTTATTTTCCCTAAGGGACATTACAAAGACTCAAAACCATCTGAGTCACTATCACCCTTTGGTAGAAGTGGATCATCCAATGACAACCTGAGTAGTCCTGGTGGCACCTCAACAATTTGCCTAACTTCTTCATGATCAACATCCCACCGTGTTGTTGGAGTTTGTTGATACTCAGTACTCTGTTGGTCGTGAAGTCTCAAGGCTCAATGAACTGCAACTAGCTTCTCAATTTGTTTCGAAGTAAGCTTGTTTCTCTTAATGGAGTGGATGAACCCATAAGTGGACCAATTCCTCTCTGCAATAGAGGAACTAGCTATCTGGGAGAGCAAACGAATGGCAAGTTTTTTCAATTTCGGTGTGTCCCTCATGGAATTTCCACCATCCAATGGGGTTTTTTGTGCAATGGTCATCTGATGAGTCCTAGCCTTTGGTTTGTTGTATGTAGGACCATCAAGATCAGAAAACTGAAGCCACTGTCCTCGAAGCATGGTTGTCTGGTCTTTGCCATATATTTTGGCAAGGGCTGTTGTAAGCCCCTCTATCACCTCTTCATCCTCAGAAGGAAGAACTCGGCTAGGTCTAGGTGCATACCACTTTGGATTAAGAGCACAGGCAAGCATATGAATAGAGGTGTTCATTGTGTTCCACCTCTTTGTGACAATAGGCCTAATATGCTCCTCATAGAATTGCAATTCAGGATCTTTTTGACGAACTGCTTGCTTTGTTTGATCAAGCATACTGTCAAAAGTCTCATAGATCTCTCCTAGGCTAGGAAAGTTTGTATTTGCATAGCAGATTAGTGCCACAGTTGGTGATATGATAGAGCAAATATACCTGCAATCAACATTTAAAAATTAACATTAAGACTTTTAAAATACAAAATGTAACAAATTCATTATTTTTTTCAGATTTCTTAATTGACATTGGCTCATCAAGACTCATCAAGTACTTTATCTCTTATTGCCTTCCCTTCATTTGTCTTTGATTGAGGCCACCTTTTCTAGTATGGACAAACAACCATGGATTGTAGAGCATCCTGCACCTCCAACATCCTCTCCAACAAAATAAAATAGCTAGCATATCTAGTCTCAACTGGTTTGAGGAATTCTTTCTTTGAATAAGACCGGAATAGTGCAAGTGAAGTGTGATGGTTACATACAAACATTTGTATGTCTCTAGCCTATGCCGCTGCTGCCTTCACCCAATCTATTTTTGCTAATGTCTTTCAAAGCATTATTCAAAGCAATTACACAACATGAAGTCCAAAAAATATGTTTGCAAGCACTCTTAATCATCAAACCAGCTAGCTTACTAACACGAGCTGAATCTGTCACAGCCTACACAACATTAGAAGGCCCAAGCTCCTCCATGGCCTCCCTTAAAATGCCAAAATGGAAATCAGCATTCTTAACTTTTGCAGAACAATCAATAGCTTGAAGAAAGTATGATCCAGCAGGGCATGTCAATAACATTAATGAGTGGCCTTTGTCAAATATCGGTCCACCCATCCATCACAATGGAGCAGCCAGTCTTAATCCATGTTTGTCTCATCTCCTCCATTAACATGGTAGCTTTTGAATATTGTTTGTCAAGGAGGGAGGTATGCAATCAATGTTCTCCAGGGGGGGTATAAGAGGGTCCATCTGTTAATATATCTCTCACCATAGTTTTGAAATAAGGTGACCTTGCCAAATGAAATGGAAGAGCATGCACATAAAAGAATTTGGCCACTGAAGTTTTCTCACTTGCTTTCCTCATCCCTCTGGCATCACTCTCTTGAACTACATGGGAAGAGGCATGCAAATCAATAGATGGTGTCTGTTTCTTATTGTGAATTGTAATGATTTTGTCCTCACTTATTCCAGCCAATTTTGCCATTTCAATCTGTTGTTCCAATTTTTTGCCTCACAAACTCTAACACCTTTTCCACTCCCACCCACTGTATGGCTTGTAACCCTAGTATAACTCCCATAGTAATGAGTGTTGCAAACATGACAAAGCCACTTCTTGCTGCCCCCTGTATTTTTGCCCTTGTTGGTGGTCACATTTGTGGCAAATTGAAGGAATGGTTTGTTGCGGTTGAAAGGGCCTTTTGCAAACTTTTGAAGAGAGGGGGTAGGGCACACAAAATGGTCTTGTGAAGAAGAACCTGAGGCTGGATTTTCAGATTGAGAAGAAGGGTCTATTGGCATTGTCACTATCACTAGCCAAATGATTGTCACTGCTGTTGCTGCTCATTTTGTATGTTTTTGTTTATGGTTGAACAATGAAAGTCTGAAAACAAATGAAAGAAAGTATTTTCAATCTACAAACTCACTAGCAAGCTAAAAACTTAGAAAAAAGCAAAAGCAAAAAATAATTTGACATACCTTGGCTGTAGCTTGAAACTTGTTTCAGACTTGAAGCAAGGCAGAAATCAGTCCAAGATCTCCTCTAATAAGTCCAATCTCTCCTCGAGAGCATGCCAAAATCTTCTCCAACAAGCAAACTCTCACAACCTGGAGCAAAACTTGAGAAAATGAATGTGAATAAGAGTGGCTGGGAACTTGTCTTCTTTGGTTCTATTTTTCTTTGTATTTTAGGGCCTTGTTTTAGGTTTATACCCAATTGTGGGCCACCCGTGTCACATCGAATGTTAAAAAAAATAAAAAAAAACTTTTATTTTAATATTTTTTTGGGGCCTAGAACTTTTCCCTGCCGTGGGAGATGATTCTGCCATTTCTAGGATGGTGAGAGACGTTTCAGACATCCCCGCTCAGTCCCGGGGACTGGGAGACGTCCCCAACGGCATTGAAACGTTTTTGGCTGTCCCTTGCAAATCCTGCTGATTCAAAATCGTTGGGGAAACATCCCCTTTGCATCTTGCTGTTTTAAGGATGGGGATGGGCTGGTATGGGACATGGGATGCGTCCCCATGGAAGACAGCTTGTTTCGATGTGCCAGTCACTGTGGATAGTGGCCATGAGTTCAAGGAAAATGGAGTGCACAAATATCGCATTAGTTTGATTTCATTGCAAAAACTTGAATCAAATTTCCCCTCTTTTGATCATGAGTTTAACTGTTGATTTGAGGGTGCAAATGGCTAGATTAGAAAAAAAATATGAGCAATGATCATTTCTGTTTTTTTCATATAGAACTTAGATTCATTGATTTATTTTAGTAAAAGTTTGTAGAAATTCCATAATCATCCTTTCCTTGAAAAGAGTGATCTGGTGATAAATTTGTAACTGAGTTCTTAAGCAATGCAATTCCAGACAGATTTGTAATCTGATTAAAACACTTTCTTGGATGCATATGAGGATGTTTGAAAATTTCAATTTGTGAACTTCACCTCTCTGACGATAGGCCTCACTTTTCCTCTTTGATACCAAGTGGAAGTAAACAACATTCTTTTGTGTTAAATGTGAAAGAACACAAGCAATAAGCATTACATCAAACACTCCAAGCAATGAAGAGAAATCAAACAAAAGAAGGTTGCATATGTGCTTGAATGATATGATAAAGTTGCACTTAGTGTATATTGGAAAATCACTACGGAACATACATTTTCAACTTGATTATATGATGATCTTGGATGTGCTTATATACATATGCAAGTGATTTAGTATGAGCAAGGCGCTGGCAAAGACTTGATGAGGTACACAATGAACAAGGTGTGGATTGGTCTCTATGTAGTACATAACTATCCACAGGCAGGCAACTTATGAGAGGCACAAAACTCAGTTGCCATAGTGTATGAAGCACATTCAAGCCACTAACCAAGGGCGAACTTATAATCACATGTAGGCCCAAACAGGTACAGAGTACTCAAATGAGATAAAAGCAGCCCAATTTGCAGTGCTTGTTGGCAACTCAATGATATCCATAAAAAGAAATGTTAGTCAAGACTACAAACTTTTATAGAAGCTTTGGTGATCCAATGTTTGAACTCATCCAATTAAACTCTTTATTATTTGGGAATTTTCTATATTATAATGCATACATTTAGGTTTTATGTTTTTACCTTCGATTTAAAACTATTAATATTTATAGATTTAGATTTTTGTAATTTATTTATATTATTTGGGCAATATTTTTTAACTATGTGGGAAATTTTCTTTGTTATTATATGGTAAATATCCTTAATTTTTTTATCAGATTTTTTATTATTGTCTAGATTAATTAGTGGAGGATTGTATTGCACCTCCCTCCTCCCCCACCCCTAAAAAGCTTAAGAAAAATAGTGCATAATATAAGACTAGTTGTACAACCTAAATGGTCAACCTTGAAGAGGCCATACAAAAACAAGTGGGAATGCTTGCAGCAACTACAAACAACCATAATCTTTTTACTATGAGGCAAAGGCAAAAAACAATTACTATGAGGCAAAGGCAAAAAACAATACATAGTTTTTTGCAATGATAATGTCCACGATCAACACTAACAAGAAATATGTGGAGGAATTCCAAAAATTATCTATAATGGTGCGTGATGTTATAGAAAGAAGATTAAGAGTCCTCTTTATCCTAGGGTTTAACTAAACCCTTTAGGGGTTTGATTAAGGTATTTGATCCACTGACCTTTCAGTAGGCTATTAAAAGAGCTTTGGTTTTTGAAGCTTAAGTGGCCATGAATAAGTTTAATTAGAAAACTCCTCCTATACAACAAAATAAGAAACCTTTTCAGAAAGGGTTTTCTAAGAAAAGGCATTACCTTTTTGTGATTTGTCAAATGTAAGCACAAACTAAAAATTACAATCTATTGAAGAACTTACAACCTATTGAAGTGTATAACTTTAAGCAAAATAAGCTATGTTTCCTAGCTCCAAATTGTGACTTGAATTGTGGCTTAGATGGGTATGGTTTGGGGGTTTGAAGAACCCAGTGACATAGTAAAATAATGATAGAACTATGGGGGTTTGAATTTATGCAAAGTTGAACCCATGAGGGTAGGAAGGCATAATAAGGGGCTGTTGGTTGATTCGGCAATTTGCCATGTGATCGCTATAGCATTGGATACATTATGACAATGTGTGATAACAATTTCCATCAATACGATGTGTTAAAACAATTTCTATTAATTGTTGACTAAGAGAAAGAGCCTCTTCCGTAAACCCCCTAAGTTGATAATTGGGGTAGGATCCTTTAAATGAGAGTTGATCAGCACATGGGAATCCCCTTCAATCGCTAATTGTTGCACTACGATTGAGCTTGCAAGAGTCATCCTTGTAAGTTTGCAACTACAACTGCCCATTCTACCTACTCGTAATAAAGAAGCCTCCATTCACAAAGCTACCATCCTTCTTATGAATAATAATTCTTGCCTCTACATTTCTTGGATTTCTTTGAGCAGCTTCGTCGAAATTCAATTTTACAAAGTTAGGTGTGGGGAGCACCAAGTTGACTTTATTAAAATAATAATGTAATGTTTCTGTAATGGTCATCTTAGTTAGTTGTTTAGTTTCCTTTTTGTCTTTCGTTTTTCCATTCTCAATCGCTTTCATTATGAAGATCATAATGTAATCTCTTTACAAGGAGCCCTCGTCTCCTTTGTGCATATCAATTTAATCTATAATATATACATGGTATTAGAGTGAGTTTATTTTTTTGGCCAAACTTGGAATTATTTTTCCTGAAATTTTTTAATCGATTTTTTTATGAAAAAATCGTTGGTGCATTTTTCGAAGGGTTTTTTGTTGTGAATATTGCAATTTTATTGAGTTTTTTCATCGTGCGTGTTGCTTCTTCAAATATTAGCTTTTTTTTGAAGTAGAACTGGAAGGGTTTCTTATCAGAAGAATTGCGGCTTTGTTTTCTATTTTGATTAATTTTTTTTATTCTCTAATTTTTTTCCATTGAGGTTTTTTTGTTGTTTGAGGGCTTTTCCCACATGACAATTTTTGCAGTTCAAGGGTTTTGGCACGAAGTTGTCTTCTGCTGTTTGTGTGTGGAGTGAAGGTTCTGTGTTGTGGGTTTGCGACTCAACCAACACCTAGAGTTGTGTGACTGTCTTCTACGAGGGTTTCTGCAACCTGTGTTTTTGCAGCTTGTCTTATGCATTTTCCATGTGGGTTTTTGGCAGACATTTTTCCATGCAATGTTCCTTGTTTTTTTGTGTGATGTGTTTTTATTTTATTACGCGACATGTTAGTTTCTGTCGCCGCACGAATGTCTCTGCGAATTTGATTGCGGATCTCTGTTTTTGGCTCATGTCTAGCGGGTGTTTTTTGCAGGCCAGGGTTTTGGAATGATGTGTTTCGAGTTTTTCTCGTGAAAAATTTCTGGAGTTTTTTGTCGAACTTTTTAACAAAAATTGTGGCCATGGGTTTTCATTTTTTGCATGATTTTTTCACACAAAAATCATGGGTTCTTTCTTCATTGAAGGGTTTTCTTATTTTTTTCTCAAAAAAATATGTAGGGTGTTGCTATTTTTAGGGTTTTTATCGTTTTCCACAAAAACGAATGTTTTTACTGTCTTTTCCACAAAATGAAGGCGTGTGATTTGAGCATCACATCAAGGGTTTGACGTTTTTTCCACAAAATCGTGGTTTCAATTTTTTGTTAACAAAAATTGAAGTTTTTTAGAGAAGCTGATCTCGATGTTTCTGGATAAAGGGAGTGATGGCTTTGTTACCCAACATCAGGTTGGAAGGATTGTGGTCAACGGATTGTGGTAAACTTCGTCATATCTAGAAGTTCTGCAACACAAGGGAGGGTCTCAGCAAGCTCATGTCATGCAAATTGTGGTAAACTTGGTCATTTGATGGGTGATTTTAAAAAAACATTTTAACTTAAATTCAAAATATTGTTTTGTAGTTTTTGAATTTCTTAATTTATTTTCATTGTTTGGGAAATAGTATTGCAAATTTTTTGAATTTGGGTTGATTATGCATACTTACCTGCTATGGTATATTTCTTTGAAAAGCTATTTAACAATATTTATTTCTTTATTTTTCGGTCAAACTTTAACATTATTTTTTTCCTCTAATTTTTATTAACTTATTGGTTATAGGCTGGGGATGGCGAATTTGTTTTTGGTGCATTCATACAAAAAACATTTAAAAATCGTAAATGTATACATATTTGCAGCCTAAACACTAATTCAGTCAAGAATATCACATAGGACGCATATAGCAAACAAAAGTAGCTTAAATTAAAGAATACTACTCAAATGCCAATTTTTTTTTTTTTTTTTAAGGTAAGTGCTATCGTTAGTGGGGATAGCGCCCTATATTGATATTTGGAAATGTTACAGATCAGAATTGGGCTCACTGTATAGCAAAAAGTGGGCAAACAAACTTTGCATTCTAGGCCCTATCACAACAACTAATTACACAGTATACATGCTAGATAACATATTGCCACTTAGGGCCTGATAGAGCTCAGCAACATGATCCCCAATGCTTATCGCGTTGATGGTGGAGGATTCAGGGAGCCACCACTTGACATCTTCCGTCATGTGTCGAAACGGGTCCATGTCTCCGTTGAACACACCACATCTAAACACTTACCACGCGTTCACTGCAAAAGTCTTCACTCTTTCCCGTTCTTCTAGCCAAGCCTCTCTTCCAGCCTTTGCCCGTAATTGATCACTGTTGATAGAATTGTTGCTGTCATTGTCCTCTGAATCTTCCGACATATCCTCCGGTTCAGATGAAAGATAGCTCTCAACATTGAAGTATACTTTCAGTATGCTAACTTTGACGCCCTCCTCCAACGCAGGGATAGAGTTGGCGATCTCGTTTGCGATGAAAGGTTTGATGCAGTCGTTGATTAATTCCACCATGCGCTCGCCAGACTCCACAACAACGGCCAGAGGCATCAATACTGCTTCCAGCACCGTGGCATCGCACCAGTGCTGATTGAAATTCAATACGATGCCCATTATTCCCAGAAGAGCCTCATATACCTCCTCCTCCGTGTTGAAGAGATTTCTATTTTGGCACTCGAATGTTCTCTCACAATTCACACAGCCGACAACGTCGGAGTGTGCCATTTGCAAAGTGAGTTCTATGTGTCTGCCCGTTGGGTTAAATAGGTAGCCTGGCATATGTGAAGATCCAAAATTGCCTGTAATGTGATCCCCAGTATCTCCCAAGGACAAATGTTATTCTTACGATGTTGAAATGTCTGGATGTCGTTGAGTCAGATTTCTAAATCCATCCGCAAATCCGCCGGCATAGTGTCATATCCGTGGCAGTCACCATCTCTTGCCATATTGCTGTGCTAGTTATATAGGCAAGGACACTATCATCTGTGGCTGCCTAAGCCCCAAATTGGCCCCAGATCTTGAGCGGTAAGAGACAGTCATCCGATACCCTGTTTCTCAGGCACGCTTCCGTCCTTCACACAGAGACTAGTAATGTCATCGTTGGCCGAGCCCCGAGTAAATGTGACAATTCTGTCAGTCTTCCCTACCTCGATATTTGCAAGGAGATCCGCAACCTTACCTTCTCGGTATATATGCCCAATTTCATAGCAATCCAACTCGCCTAGGTATTTGTTAATTGAATGAATCCACATATTCAACTTACGATTGGGGAAATTGGATTTTACGAGTCCATTTATGACAATCTGCGAGTCGCCCTTAATGGTAACTTTACCAATCCCATGCTCGATGTAGAGACGCAGCGTGACAACTAGTGCTCGGATTTCTGCTTCGTTATTGGTGGTAATGCCGATGCCGCCATACACCCCATGCATTATGCAGCCCTTGTCATCTCTAATAACTGCCCCGATACCAGACTCACCGGGGTTACCTTTGCTGGCGCCATCAAAATTTAGCTTTGCCCAGTCCTTTGGGGGTGGCCGCCATCTGACTTCTTTTCTATCCACCTTTTTTGATGGAGGTGCCAAGTTAGCAATGTTTCTTAAAGCCCAATGCTTTTCCATTAGCCTGTCCCAACTTGTGTACTTCCCTGTACATACTTTTGTGAGTTTGCCATTGGCCACTTCCTCGATTGCAGTTTTTATTTTATCTAATAGCATACTGATTGATAACGAAGATTCTTTGAATATCCTTCTGTTTCTTTCCTTCCACAGATGTCAAGTAATCATGGAGGGTCCTATCATCCATAATCTGCTCCATTTTGAGTTAACATAGGTCGGCCAATTTATCAAACTCAATTGCCATGATAAAAATTCATTGTTCAATATTAAAATAAGAAATCAATAATCAGAATTATATGGGTCTTTGTAAAGAGCATCATCATCATCCTTGGCATTAGATAATTTGTATAGATTAGAAGAACCACAAGGAGGTTTGGTAGCACTTAAAAGTATGTTGGTTATCTAGCTCAAGAAATGAAGATTGTTGGGCATCAGAAGCATCAAAGTTAGCTTGCTCTCACAACTTCATCGCCCCTTTGCTTGTAGTCATTTTTTTATGTGAAAAATGTACAAGTTGGAATGCATGTAAACTAATTCCTCTACCTTTTTTGATGCTAATTGGATATTCTCTATTGAGTGTATGAAGTTGTATGTGCTCCAATTTTGCTTACACAGTGATGAGCTGGTAACCTATCAAGGCAAATGTAGAGAGTTAGAGTTATTACAAATAAAACTTGGACAAAAGTGTAATTTAAAAGGTGAAAAGAAATTCAAATCAGAGATCTTTAGATAAAGAATATAAAGGCTCTCCATAAAACTTCAATTGCAAAAGAGTCTATGGGTATCAGAATGTTTAGACCATCAATTGTGAGTATCCTTCTTATATATGTCATGAATCACAAAAAGATATATATATATTGCGTTTCAGCCAACAAACTAGCTGCTTTGTAATTTATGACTTGGACAATGTCATTAGGCCCCACTTCCTTAATGGCTTGTGTAAGGATGTCAACAATATATTATGCATCTTTCACGTACCCCTTCGAATTCACGTCTTTCAAAGCTATTGCTCTTTCTAGGGACATTGCATTCGCATAGATCAATGGCCAATTTTTGGTATCCTCCTATCCATTGGAAATGGTGGACACCCCTATCTATTTCCATGGATCCTTGATGGGCTGCATTGCATCACCTTTGCAAAACCTTGACCCTTGTACATTTTTGGATCTTCAATAATATTTGTAACCATTTTTTGCCAATATGGTTACCAACCAATGATGATGCAATGACTCCTGTGCGAACCTTACCTAAATTGCCCTAATTTTCCCTAAGTAGGGTTTGGCATGATGTTCGGAACTGAGATTGTTGTGTTAGTCCCTTAATGTTGAGCCACCAACCAGATAAGTGACACAAGATAAACATAATATTCAACAATTTACACAGAATTTGCATGCTCATGATATTCAATTAATGCCTTTGGAACACCATGCAATCAATCCATTTCTGTTGTGAAGTACTGTGGGAGATCATACACAGTGCCTTTGAACTAATCCAATAGGTTCAGGGGCATGGAAGTACAACCATCTTATTTCCTTCTGCTTAACTCTAAGAGTTCAGGGGTACACAAGCACATCTATCATTTGATCTCCTGCTTAACCCAGATGGACCTCTGGCTACTTGTCCTCCTTATATGTACTGCATCTCCCCTCCACAATAGAATTTCTGATTGGTTGGGGTTCTAAAGGATTTATGGATTTTATCTTATTTAGTAAATATACAGATTTAGAAATTTATAATCAGACTTATAACAGCAGAGATGACATTATTAAGATCATGTGAAGACTATTTTACACAAATGTATATTTACTCAATGTAGATCATACCACCAAAATTAATATTAATACTCAGATCGCTGATAAAATGATTTGTGTATCTCTCTCTGAAGGGTATGTTATTGTTTCCCTTGCCGATAATGCAGAGCATGGTCGAGTGCTCAATGCTTTGGAATTTTCTTTCTCTTCCTCTCCCTTTGATGCCGATTTGGACTTGCCTTATATACCTCTTTACTTGGGATGATAAGTCATGTCTATTCCCAAGAACATCACCATTTGCAAAGATGTGTCTTTTCATGTTGGATCGCTGCTTGTTAATTTGTTTAGCTATTATCTTTAACAATTCTCTGATTCCAAGTGAGATACTTGATCGACTATTGAAATATTTATCGTGTTTGTTATCGCTGACTAAGTATTGCTTACCGTTGCCGCCCAAGGTAATTTTTTTCTTGTTGCTGATCGCCCAAGTATTTGGCTGCGATTTGTATCCCATGTTTTCGCCATCAGTTCATCCATCCATGAAGGATATCTTAGACAGCTGATAACGTATGTCTTGCTGGTGTTTAAAATTGTGAAGTCTTAATCAATGAATGTGTTGATTATATTCCCCATGATATGATCTGGATCACGACATTTTCCTCCCTTAGTCATCTTCAGATTACTATGACTTATGAAATTGTGAAGTCTTGCTGTGCAAGACAATTTCATATGTAGATTCGTTGGGAAGTCTGATTGGGGACATGACAATTGAAAGCCAAACCCTTTGAATAGATGCATATTGCAATGTGTTGATGGATAATCTCTTAGGTTTGTAAGTAGGCAGTGTTTTTCGTATTGTGTCACGTTATGATAATGAATATTTGGAATCAACAGTCATTGAGTCACACTCATTGACTCATATATTATGAGTAGTGGTGCACATGAACCCATCTCTCATAAGAATGAATGGTCCACTTAGCACTCATTGCATCAGGACTTCTCAAGAGGTCACCCATCTTAGTACTACTCTAACTCAAGCACACAACCATGAAGTTTCCCCCAAGATCAATCCCACTTATCGTGCTACCCCATTTACAAAACCTCCATCAAGTGTTGTACCTTATGAATCATTCATCACATAGCTCCTTTAGCTCATCAATTGAAAAGTAGAAGGTATTTTTTTGCAATATGCATGTTATGATAATAATATTGGGATTCGGTTGTGCAATTTTTGACTCAAACTTATTGACCCATATTTTATGATCAGTGATTCACACGAACCCATCTCTCATGAGAGTGAATGGTCCACTTAGCAGTTGTAAGAACCTCAAAAGGCTTTCAACTCTGACAATGGAGGTTTAGTTGAACCTGTTGCGTTTTAAGTTTGTTCTTTGCTAATATTTGAACAGCAAGTATAATTTTGACTATTACACGCTCAAAAAGCAACTATGGGAAATTGCTAGCAATCAATTATAATTCGATAGTAAACTGACCAAACCCTTATTACATTCATTCAACATTTATTTATCCTCAATACATAAACAAACAATGCTAAAGAGGAAACTGATAAATACCAAGAAATTCTGAAACCCCTTATTTCGTTCTTGCTGGCCATACACAGTCCATTATGACAGCTTGTATGATAGTTGCGCACCTTCTACCTATTTTTGTATATTTTTTGCAACCCTCCAGCATGCAGATCGCAGCCTCCTTAAGGTGAATGGCGCAACTCCCAGGCAGCCGTACAAGTCTCCACAGTCACCCAATAATATCCTCTTGTTCTGCCTTTGTTCCCTTCTCACTGCTGCAACCCAAATCAATGAAGATTGACGATGGCTCTCTGATTAATTAGCACAAACTTGGTCCCTGAATGAAACCAATTGAATAAGCAAGATCAACTGATATTTCACAGCCTCTGATGCTGTTATACAAGAATCCCACGTTTTCCTGCACTGATACCTCCGATCACTGTAGAAGAAGCTTTTGCGGAAACCCTTGGCCAAAAACTCCTCTTAGAGCTCAAATCCAAAATATCAAAACTCAACATAATGAAAAGAAGACCTAAAATCTTCTTTTATCTTCTCCTCTTAGGGTTTGGCGTGATTCCCAAGAAAGGTGAGATTTGGCATTAAATGATGTTTTAACTTTTATTATTTATTTTTGACTATTGAAGTATCAAAAATAAATCACTTTCAATTTAATATAAAAATTGGCCCCATCTGATGAGAAAAAGACCCTCACTTAAGTTATAACTTAAAGTGTCTTTTAAAACATTAGAACATTAAAGTTTGCCATTTAATATTTAATTAAAGTAATTAAATATTAATATCTCTCTAAGTATCCATCAGAATTGCCTGCCGTCAGAACTGGAGACTGCCAAACCATACTCTGCCCCTGCCCAACCCACTGGCTATAAATAGCAGGACTGCTAAAAATAGAAAGTATCTCAAACGGAGTCCTGGAGACCTCAAACGAAAACTAGTCCTGGAGTGCTCACTTTGAAGATGAAGATCAAACTCCGGAGGACCCTCTAACCAACCTCATCAGCCTACGAGGGTCGGTGATAGGCTAATCTACTCAGCTGATAGATGTCAACTAGAAGGGGACATCACAGCAGTCATTGCCTATAGGTGATGCTCGTAGGGATGAAGCATCAAGACTTCTTGGGAGGTTACCCATTTGAGTACTACTTTGACTTAAGAACACTTAATAATATAGTTTGTCCCAAGGTCAAGCCCACTTGTCTTTCTACCCTATTTGCAAAAACTTGAGCAAGTGTTGTGTCTTATAAGCCATTCATCATAGAGCCCCTTTTACTCATCAGTTGATAAGTCAGAGGGTATTTTCCATAACGTGTCAAGTTATGATATTAATATCAGGATTCAATTGCATAGTTTTTGGCCCATATTTTAGGAGTAGTGGTTTACATGATCTTGTTTCTCATATGAATGAATGGTCCATTTAGTACTCATTGCATCTAGGTGATGCTCATAAGGTTGAAGCGTTGGGGCTTCTCGGGAGGTTACCCATTTGAGTACTACTCTAGCTCAAGTGCACTTAACCATGAAGATTCTTCCAAGGTCAAGCCCACTTAGTTTGCTATCCCAGTTGGAAAACTTTCAGCAAGTGTTGTCTTATGAACCATTCATCAGAGAGCCTCTTTAGTATCAGTTGATAAGGAGGTATTTTTTGTAGTGTGTCAAGTTTTGATTATTAATATTACCAAGGGTTTTTTCCCTTAGGGGTTTTCCATGTAATTTATGTGTTCTTGCATGTGTTGTTTGCTTGACGGTTTTGAAGTTATATTTGCAGATTTGAAGTAAATGTTAAAATTTGTTTTAATACTGATTCAGCCCCCCTCTCAGTACTAGCGTGTGCTCTTCAATTGGTATCTAAGCACAATTCCTTCATAAAAGAGCCTTACAAGCTTGAAGGTAGATCTTGAGAAGGACACGATGGCTGGTAATGATGGACATGGTTTTTCCACTAATTGGGCTCGTTTATTTGATGGAAAAAAAATTATGCTATTCGGAGCATAAGGATGGAGACGTATTTAAGTGCACTTGGATTTGACATCTGGCAATCAGTGATTGGTGGTTACATAGCTCCGACAACTGCTCCAACTGATGTTGCTTATAAAAAGGCTAGTGAATGTAATGCAAACACAAAGAATGCCATTCTTTTTGGGTTGACAGTGTTTGAATTTGTCAAAGTAATGCTTCGTAAGTCTGCGAAAGAGATGTGGAATAAATTAATAAATATTTATCACGAAGATGAAAAAGTTAGAAAAGGCAAAGCTAAAAACTTACAGAGCATAGTTTGAGAGCCTCAAAATGGAAGAAGAGGAAACTATAGCTCAATACCTTCTTTGTGTGGATGAAGTATCCAAAACTATTAAAGGGCTCGGTGAAGACATTTTAGAATCAAAAGTTATTGAAAAAATTCTAAGTTGTTTTGTTGCAAAGCTTTCTGCAATAGAAGATATGCAATATCTTAGCACACTAACATCCATATGAGATGAGAGCAATTGATCAAACATCCGAAAAGGAGGCAGCATTCAAGGCTTCACAAAAGGATAAAATCAAGAAGCTTGAAGCAAGTGATTGTGAGTTAGATGATGAAGAAGCTAATTTCATTAGGAGAATGAAGAAAGGTTTGGGTAAGTACAAAGGAAAATTACCCTTCAAGTGCTTCAGTTGTGGTAAGGTGGGTCATTTTGCATCTAAATGTCCTTTTGCTAAGAAGAGGGCAGCAAGAATGAAAAAAAGCCTTAGTATTGCAAAAAGAATTTCCAAGAGATGAAGAGGAACTTTAGAAAATGAAAGAAGAGTCTTTATTCTAAAGATTACATCAGCACATCTGAAGACAGTGATGAAGATTCTTCTAGTGAAAGAGAAGAAATACTTTTCATGGGTATTGAAGAAAACAATGATCAGAATGAAGATTCTGAAAATAAGACCATTGAAGAAGATGATGGAGTAGATCTTGAAGAAGAGTTTTTCTTTGCATATGATGAAATTGAAAAGCTTAAGAAGAGAAATTCTACATTGAAGGTGCAGCTGCAAGAAGACAAGGAATCATCAGATAAACTTTCACAAGCTTCTGATGAAGCTGAAAAGAAAATCATTGATCTAAAAATTTAGAGTGAAGAATCAAAGAAGATTGGAGAAGTGAGAAACAACTTAAGGAAAAAAGAAGAAATCTGTGAGAAGTTAGAGACTGAAATTGTTTCCTTGAGGAAGCCATTAGAGAAGGCTGTGATTCAAGGTAAAGTAAATCCAAAAAGTGAGAAGAGCTCTGGGATTTTAAGCGAGATCATAAATGGACAGAAACCTACTTTTGATAAAAGTGGTCTTGGATTCATAGAAGGTCAAAATTCAAAGGCTCCTACAAATTTCACTAATTCAAATGGAGAAAAACAAATGAACTTTGCTGAAGTGTTAGGAAGGGAGGAATTAATGAAAAAGACAGCCAACGGAAAAGTATAGATTCTGGAATTAGACACAATGGTTACATAAGACATCTCCCTTCAAGGCAAGCCCAAATAACCAGATTTAATAATTCATATTATGGTTATTGTTTTTCTTGTAGTCAGTTTGGTCACAGGGCTATGGCAGAGTTCATGCAAGAAATAGTTTCAGCGATAGAGCTAGAAATTATGGAGTTTATCCAAGGAATGATCATGCATGGAACATGAAAAGAAATCAAGGTTTGATGAATATAAATTCTTTTTCTCTGTTGATGAACTTTAATATCATGTCTTACAAGTGTAATAACTTTGGACACACTGCAAAAGTTTGTAGAATATGTTTGCAAAACCCCCAAAGCAAACTGAGAAAGAAGAGAAAAAGGTATGGAGAAAGAAGGTTGCAGTTGAAAAAGAAATCTCTATGATTGTGCAAACAGCCTTGCATGCACAAAATGAAAGTGATACATGGTATGTTGATGCAAATTGAGCAAAGATGACAAATTTCCAGAAGTCCATTAAACATTGTACATGTCAATGATTGGAAGCTTACTGTATGTCACAACTACACATCCAGATATCATGCAAGTTGTGGGCTATGTGGCTAGATTTCAAGCTGCACCAAAGGAGACACATGTATGTGCAGTAAAGAGGATATTTAAGTATCTGAAAGGTACTATAGACTTCAGTTTATGGTATCCAAGAAGTGAAAATTTGATCCTATGCAGATTGGGTAGGCAGTGTATTCTTTCTATGAAATAATCTTGTTTTGTGGTTGAGCAAGAAACAAGATTCAATTTTTTTGTCTACAGTGGAAGCTGAATATATTGCACCAGATTCTTGTTGCACACAGCTTCTTTGAATGAAACAGAAATTGAAGGATATTAAGGTAGAGTTTGATCATCCTCTCTCTATCATATGTGACAATACGAATGTAATTAATATATCCAAGAATCCAGTTCCGCATTCCAGGAATAAACATATTCTTATTAAGTATCATTTTTTGAGAGAGCAAGTTGCTAACAGTTAGATGAAGTTAGAGTATGTTACTACTAAAGAAGAGGTTGTTGATATCTTTACCAAACTTCTTCAAAAGGACACTTTTGAGTACTTGAGGACGAAGTTGGGAGTGATGTCACACTCATCTTGTATGTAAGGACGAGTAGTCTTTTATTGGGAGCTTCAAATTAGCTTATCTTTTGCTTCGTGTGAAGATTTCACAGAGGTATTCTCTTCTTTGCCATTGAAGTCGAAGGGGGAGTAGTTTGAGTTTGTAGTTTCAAGTGTTATTACAGTTTTCAGTTTGTTTTTAATTGTTTAAACTTACAGTTTTCAGTTTGTATTTAAATGTTTAAACTTGGAGTTGCCATCAATGGCAAAAGGGGAGATTGTTAGATTATTGTAATTGATGTCAAAGTGTTAAAACCTGCAAACCTGCAAAACTGCAAAACATAAGACTGTGATTGGAATCTGCAAGACATGTATTAGAAAGTGCTGCATGTGAAAGTGTTTGCTGCTGTATATAAGAGAAAGAAATCTGCATGTAATGCATGCCTATTTGAAGAACAAATAGCAGTTTTTAAAAGATATATCAGTGCCCAGGAAGAGGACAGCAGTCATGAAGCAGTTTTAAAGAAAAAACAGAAGATAGTTGAGGAAAAGGATGCCACCTTAAGATTGTTTAAGATCAGAAAAACAGTTTTAAATAGCAAGTAAAGAAGATAAGGTGAGCTGGGTGTGAGTTGTCAAAAAACAAGATTGGATGTGAAAGATAGAAGATTACAAAGAGATTTAATGTGACTTAAAAAGAAAGTTTTAACATGACATAAAAAGAAAGATTTAATGCAGATTTGACAAGGTTTCATGATCAGATTTTGGAATCCAAGATTTTTTAGAAATCTTCCATTTTGAGAAATTAAACAGCAACATCATCTGTAGTAGGTTTTATTCTTGAAGAGTTTTAAGGATATAAATGAAAAAAGAGGGAAAGTTTTTTGTGAGATTATAAAAAAGGCAAATGGAGTTTTGAGCAGTGAATGTTGTTTTTGTGATTGAAAATCAGGGATTGTGTGATGAGCAGAGCAAGGAGGACAGATTTATGAAATTGAGCGTGGTACAGAGATGTTTTTCAAGCAAAGTTTATTGGAGGTCGGTGCCTCATACTGAGTCAGTGCTCAAAGGGAGTTGGTGCTTCTAGTGAGTTGAAGCTCACGTTTGTAAGATTGGTGTCTTGTGTGGGTTGTTGCCTACAGTTTTTAAGAAGTTAATAAAAGCAAAATTTTGCTGTGGTTTTTTGCCTTAGGGGATTTGCAGGTAGTTTCTGTGTTCTTGCATGTGTTGTTTCGTTGACAGTTTTGAAGTTATATTTGCAGATTTGAAATAAGTGTTATTTTTTTTTTAATACTGATTCAGCCCCTCCCCCCCTCTCAGTATTAGCGTGTGCTCTTCTCTTCATACTCACACATGGATTAAAGATTTTGCTGGGGTTTCCACTTAAAGTTTAAAAGTTATCAAAGGTAAATTCTCTTGTTATATTGTTAGTGTGCCATTATTTCTTATGCTGTATTTAAGATTATGTTATCATCGCTTCTTTTGCATTGTTTTATTAGTATTTATCTCTTCAGAAATTTTACAGATGTGTAGTTGTTTTAATGTCGTAGTCTTGAAATTTTGGGAAGAAAAAGACTATTATATGACCATTTCAAAGCAAGAGATGTGTATTGCATTTTGTTATTCTGTACTATAGATAATTGAATTATGCATGGGGTTAAGTGCATTGCTTTGCAGGCATGCTATATTGATATCTTGTTTTTCTCTGACTGATTGTGTTTCCCAATATATTTATGTTCCATACTTGTACTATGTCTTTGCACTTGACTGGCCATTTTTCTTTCCAGACGAAGTCCACAGGAGCAGGAGCCACCTCATCAGCAGCAGGTGCCACATCAACTCAGGTATATTAATCATTTTTAAATAAGCATTGCATTTTTTGTTTCAAGGCTTTCTATAGTTACCTACCACTTAAAATTTTCGTACATATTTTTGTTAAAAAAATAATATAGATATTTATGATTTATTTTGTTGTGTCTTTGGCTAACATGATTTTAAATTTTAGCCTTCGTCTGCAACCACACAGACAGATCCTACACCTAGTCCAGCAGTACCTGCATCACCACCCAGACTTCAGCCTGCAGCTGTGTGAGTGCCATCTATACCAAATTCTTATGTCACTTGTTCTTTATCAGTTATATTAATTTTTAATAGAAAGCCACTTGAATAATCTATTCAATCGTGAAGGCAAAATACAATAGTGTCACTAGATTTATACTTTATGTTTGAAATCTCATTAGATTTGATATTTTTTATTCAATATGTTAAATTAAATATTTTAAAATATTTAAATTAAAGTAATTTTATAATATATATAATTTATACTATTATATGTTAATAAGATTTTAAATTTTTAAATATATTTAATTATTTATTTTGTTTTGTATTTAATTTTATTAAATATTGAAACATGATAGTATATTAATATTATTTTATTACTTAAATATATATGTATGTATATATATGTATATATACACACACACACACTTATACTTATACATATACATACACGTATACACATATACACATACACACACACACATACACATACACATACACATACACATACACATACACATACATATATACACATACACATACACATACACATACACATACACATACACATACACATACACATACACATACACATATATATACATATGTATATATATATGTATATACGTATATATATGTGTGTGTGTGTGTGTGTATATATATTGATTGAATGATTGAAATGTTGTCATTGATGTCAAAGGAATCATGGAGATTGATGACATCATTGGATGATGCTTGCATCTAAAATATTGTCATGGATTATTGTGTAACATTGATACTCTTTCAGTCTATTTACAGTGACTATAATAAAGAAAGTTGTTGATCTTATATATATATATATATATATATTGATTGAATTGATTGAAATGTTGTCATTGATGTTGAAGGAATCATGGAGATTGATGACATCATTGGATGATGCTTGCATCTGAAATATTGTCATGGATTATTGTGTAACATTGACACTCTTTCAGTCTATTTACAGTGACTATAATAGAGAAAGTTGTTAATCTTCCAGTCTGGTCATTTAGAAATTACACTGTTCCAGTCTAGTTGTAAAATGGCAGAAAATATTGTCTCAGTCTGATCATTTAGTTCCAGTCTAATTGTTCTCAGTAAATGGTATTAAAATCTGCAGAAATTCATTATATTTATGTGGCCAGCTCCTATTAAGAAGTCAGCGATAAGTATATGTTTGAAGATAGTGTCGACATAGCTGTAACTGCATATTTGTATGTAGCCAGATATCTTATGAGCAGCGAAGATGATTAAAGACAGTTGAAAAGGCAGCAATTACCCACTATTGAATAAAGGAGGCAGTGATTAGCCATTAATATAGCAATTCATGAATACACAGCTATCCAAGTCAAAGCCAAGGAAAGATAACCAGACTGTGTATGACGACAATCAAATTGGTTAAGAAAAATAAATAAAGAACAACAAATTAGTATGGAGCGGCTGGGATAAAATATGATAGAGATACAGAAAGCAATTCATATCAAAAGCAAAGAACACTAAAGTAGCGACCAAGTTAATTAAACCAGCGATCAAGTTTCTTAACCATGAAGAACATCGACTTGGTGTGGTATGGTAGCAACTATGCCAAATACATTGATTAGTCAAAGCAGCGACTCTGACAACATATAAGGCAGATTAGACAAGTCGATTATGAAAAGAATGGAGGATGTAAACATAGCAGTGCTTATATTTGTGTTTATAATAAACTAAGACAAAATTCAATAAAGTGTTTGAAAAATAAACTACTGAAGTCTGCGATAATATAGATGGCAGCGGTCTGCTCTCCAAAGGAGTATGAGTCGGTTTTATCTAAAATTACTATCAGCGATATAAGGATGACCGGAAAAGATTACCGGAGAAGAAATCGAAGAAATGGGCAAGAAGCGCTAAGTAAAAAGTAGACAGGGATGTGTATTGTCGGCAAAGATAGTACGATGAAGATTAGATAATAGAGAGTTGATTTACTTGTGAAATGAATTGACCATGATTGATGATACTGAATGCTGATACAGAATCTACAAGTATTTCTGATTGAAGACATGATTAGAGACGTGATCAGCAATGCATAAGTTTGTTATATGATGCCATAGATTGGCTTGTTATTGATTAAGGAAGTGACTTGATTATGAGATTTGTTTTGGTTAGGAGTTGACCATTGATTCATGAAAAGAAAATATCTTTTCCAAAATGGTGCGATCTGTATATAAGAATGATTTGCGTTATAAAACTAACAAAGTAATATTAAGCCAGTGTTTAAAGTGGCGAACTAATTGCGTAATTTGCGAAGTGGCTAAACAAACACAATGATCAAGAACAGTGAGCCAAGTCAAGACGATAATCAGATTTGTTGAGATAATAATAGAATGATGCTTTAAAGATAGTACTTGGTTTACCAGAAGATAGCCGATGTGATTAAAGAAAAGAGATAAGTATTTATGTTCACGGAAGTTTGATGATATCCAAGTTAACTAAACAATGTGATGCAAGAAGAAAGTATAAAAGCAAGCCTTGACGAATGAAGGGGTGCGATTAATGTCCATTCAAACATTATTAAGTGAACAAATGAAAGGTCGATTCTCTATAAAGTGGCAATTAGTAAATAAAGTGTATCATATTTTTATTAAGCAAAGTGTGACTAAAAATAATTATGGTTTGTTTAGAGTTACAACCGATGGATGAAAAGATACAACCTTTATATGAAAGCTTATGGGAGAGTTATATAAAGGAAAGAGTGTGTTGGAGGTGTGTGCTGAGTATGGAATAAAAAGAAGATCCTTGAGATGTACGTGTGTGCAGTACATGAGAAGAACTCTATATCAGATTTATGAAGATTTTATGAAGGCCTTATGAAGAGATCTTGTACAGAAGTTTAGATCAGATTTGGAGCAGACTTTATGTCTGATTGAAAAAAAAATTGGATAAGATTTTGGAACAGATTTTGGTGCTCTATTTGTAGCAGGTTTTGTATCAGTCATTGAGCAGCCATAAAGCAGTGTTAGATCAGATTTGTAAAGAGTGTTGGGGTAGATTTATAGAATGTGTTAGATCAGATTCATGGAGTGATATACGAGTGTCTTTTGTATAGAAATTGTAATGTCCATCATCCGTTGTTATAGCAACCTTGTCAAGGTGGAAAATCATATTTAAGTGAAGTGGGTTGGTGCTTACGAATTTTGAAGTGGGAGTTGGTGCTTCCAGTGGGTTGGTGCTCACAAACAAACTTAGGGGTTGGTGCCTCTTGTAGGTTGGTGCCTACGATCATTGTAAAAGGAGACATTCATATAAAAGCATTTATTTGCCGTGGTTTTCTCCCATAAGGGTTTCCCTGTATATATCTTGTGTTCTACTTGTGTTCCTATTAGTTAACTTACATATGAATTTTGATATTATCCACTTATACACAAAATTAAGAATTTTTTTTTTTGTATAAGGGTTTCCTTGAGAATTTGAGAGATTATAGGTACACGTTTCAAATAAAAATCAAAGCATGAGGAACATTCCCCTTCAATGGGATAGTTGCAGCTGAAATCTAACTAGATCATTAAAGAGAAAATATATGAGGCCTGCTTTGGGAGGGATTAAGACATGTATTAATTTGTCTGATACTTATTAACATGCATGGAATGCTACGCTATATATGTCCTAACTCCTAAGTATTCATGTACTGCTATTTTACTCCTTGCAGGCCTTCTGAACCTCCATAAATATGATATGTAACAAGTGAGGGGCATGCATTTAAGCAGCGACTTTCACCAATTAACAAAATGTTAACCCTGTCGAATATATATGAAACTTAAATATAACCAAAACAATCCTTCATTTTGATATAAAAATATTGCTTTAGTTCATTTTTTTCAGCACTACAAGCTGATTATATCTTTTTGATAGGAACCATTTTGCTTCCAGTTCCACGATCTCTATATACTGTTATGTATATACTTAAGCTTCCCATTTGATTATACAATTTTCACTACCCTATTCGCTTGTCATTAAAACTTGATGGCTAGTGTCAAATAGAAGCTCCAGATTATCGCAATTTGTTAGCATCTGAAAAGGAAATTTGTCCCAACCTAACCTTGATAGTTTAAACAACCATCTTGGTATATTGTTGACACTTGAAATGTTAAAATTCTTTTGAATAGTCAAGATCACAAGAATTCTAAGAAAACAAACCTATTTAGGTTGATATCAAGTCAATAGAGTTCCATTTCAGTTTAGTCTGTCTTTTTATATATACTTTTGGCAAATACTTTTATAAAATTCAGATATGTTAAAAAAATTAGATAGAAGCCTTAATATCTATGATACTGTTTACTATATCTCAGTAAATTGTCTTTGAATTTATTTACATGGAAAGCATTATACGAGCCTAAGGCAAGTGACTAGTGTAAGTGTCTTTGAATTTATATACATGGAAAGCATTATACGAGCCTAAGGCAAATGACTAGTGTAAAATATTGAGAGAAAAACGATACATCTCTTGACAGTTCCATGTTAATGTCCTTAACATCAAACTTGGAAGCTTACCAAAGAATGCGTTTTATTTTAATGCCCTTAACATCTTTTAGATATATACATTCATTCAAGGTCGCCTACCTGCAATTTGCCTCAGCAACCTGATGAAATCTGGTGAACCACGTCTCAGTGTCTAGGTGCTTAGTTTTGTGCTAAAATTCAACGAAGAAACCCAATTAAATAGTGATTTAATGTTATATGATGGGTTGGTGGACAGTAAATCATTTTTTGTGCGATTTTTTATATGATTTAAACCCTTCAAAATCGTTGAACTTAATTGAAAATTACGGTTGATTAAATTGCAAAAAAATTGCTTCGGTTGAGGATTTTTTAAAATCATGAAATTTGGTTTTTTTTTTTTTTGATAATTTATGCTAATGCTGCAAAAATAGTAGAGGAGTTGGACTATTTGCGTGTTACAACTTGTGCCAACATAAGCAAGTTTAGTGGAAGGATGGGGTGACGAGGAATTAGGATGTAGCTCTTGAGAGTGCTGACTTGGATGCTTTTGTTGCATGATTTTCCACATTATATATGGAGGATGATGGGTAGAAATTTACAACACATGACTTGCTTTGCAGCTGGTGGGAGTCATGCCAGGTCCACCTGTGGTTGCAAAGGACCAAGTGAAAGACATTGATGCTCTCATTAACAAGCAATATCAAGATTGTTAAATTAGATCTTTTGTTACTTTTACATTTGTCATTGAATTATCAATTCCCTTTATTGCTATCAGTTGTGTTTTTGATTCAGTATAACTTAATGTGCGAATTATGGATATTTTATATTTTTAATATCATATAGATTAAAAAGGCCAAAACTCGTGTGTAGTGAACAGGGAAAGATTTACCTTACTGGCAAACCTGAATCTGAAATAGCAACACAGGTTATGCACGCACGGTGGCTTCTATCTTGCATCCGTTTAGAATCCTTTTAAAACTTCACAGATGTGTCTTCATTGAAACCTTACAAGTCAGGAATGTGAGATTTATAGGTAGTCACAGGTCTGACAGGATGGACAGTGGACCAGAAGTATTTTTATGCTTGGGGAAGATTTAAGCTCTCAAGGCTAAAGGAACTTGTCCAGAGCTTTGAGCTTTTGGCAAATCTTTTTGTTAGAAAACACAAAAAAAAATTCTTGAAAGAATGTCTTTGGAAGCTTTTTGAATAATGGTGAGCTTGTCAAGTCCCAAAGGGAAATGCACATACTGTGCCAGGAATTGTCAACCATGGTAAAAATGTTTTTCTGTGATTTTACTGCTAACAGGCAGTTCCAAATTATGTGCTGTGTTTAAAGGGTCACAGGGATTGCAAAGTTCATATACCTTACTCCTTTTCTCTTTCCTTCGCATGCTTCCTGGCCACTAATTGTTAACTCAATATTTTTTTGTGTAATAGCTGAGAGCAGGTGATTTAAATGTCTCATTGGTTAATTTGTTTTATGAAAAATGGTCAAGTCTCATCGGTTAATTTTTTTCAAGAATTTTAAATTCAATATTCTGTAATTAATTTCTTTTGGAATGTTAATGATGGCAGGACACCTTCAACTGTGGCGTCTGCAGCCACTACTGCACAGTAAGCATGTTTCATTACTTCTCTCGTCTTGTTTTTATTGCTATAGTTTAGTGAAATATGTGAAAACTTTGTCAAATGTTGTTCCTTGTTTATTAAGTATCCCACAAATCATTTATAATATCTATATTGCATGGGGTTTTACTCAGAGACAAAAGTAAGTAAATCACCTCATATGATTCTTTCCAACTTTGCAGCAAGTTTTATAAGAGATCTCTTCTAATTTTAAGCCACCACTAAATCATAAATTTGAAGCCGGTAGCAAGGTTGTCACTGACTGTGATAGAATTTCTATTATTTTGGGCCAAAGTGTGGCTGTGAGAAATCGTCAAACTTGATTAAGACAAATGCATGCAAAGAAAACTGAGAGCATAGAGAAAGAATGAGTCACATTCATACAATACTCGAGTCAGGAATATGACTACATCTTCATTACAAGACTAGAAGAATGAGTATGTGGGAGGAATTGGTGCAGTATCATTCAGGCACTAGCAAATACAAATGTCTATAGCAGTACGAATGCTACAGTGAAAGTTTGTCAATGCCAAGAATGGCTATGACAATCTGCATGACTTAGCATTGGACGCTAACACTAACAAATGTCTATAGCAGTATGAATGCTGCAGTGAAAGATTTGTCGATGCCAAGAATAACTTACAATCTGCATGACTTGGAATTGAACACTAGTACCATGAGTAGCTTGAAGAAACCATGTGAGAGAAACTCTGACTTATTCTGGATCAACAGTAAAAGAGGATTAGCTTCAGTCTGATTACTTAAATAGGTAGTGAGTGCAACAATATAACAATTTCCAGACATAAGAGGTTTATGAGGAGTTTGATGAATATTACTATTATCAGTTAAGTCATGATGCAACTATAAAAATGTATCCATTTATTTTATAGATGGCTGAAGGAAATAAAAAACCTTGTAGTTTGAATATTCTGGATATTCTGGAAACTTTTCTTATTTTCTTTTTAATAAGTTAAAATTGCAAGGATGGACTCAAGAAGTGGGGACCAATTTACCAAAGTGGAGTATGATATGGTGTATAAATGGAGTAGATTTGTTCTCTTTTCGGTTTGCCTTACCCTTCTTGATGAGGGTCACTGAAGCATGCTCCTTGCTCCACTTTTTTTTGTTGATTGCATCAATCCTTCCACTTGTCCATTGAATAATCAAATTGGCTTCCACAATAATTCCATTCCTTTTCATAACTCTACAATCCTTGATCTAGCTGGTCATATCCAAGCAGGTGGTATAAAGGGACATCTTCTGCTCATAAATGGGTTACATTTCTTGTCTTAGGGCCCTGATTTCTTTTCTATCCATTTCTATCCTATGATTTGAATATCTAGCCTAGTAATGGAATTCAATTCCCG
This sequence comes from Cryptomeria japonica, assembly GCF_030272615.1. Classification (NCBI taxonomy): domain Eukaryota; kingdom Viridiplantae; phylum Streptophyta; class Pinopsida; order Cupressales; family Cupressaceae; genus Cryptomeria; species Cryptomeria japonica. The sequence continues at coordinate 281,909,345 of NC_081412.1, forward strand.
ATCATTCTCTGGTTTTGGCTTCTCCAAAATCCAGCTACATGAAATAAATTTATTGTTTTTTAGAACATGTATGGTAATCCAACTGTAAACGTCTTTCATCAGCTTTAGAATAACAAAAACTGCCAATAGGTACTAAGAATAGGGGGGCAGGGAAAAAATGCTTCATTGTTCTCCCTGATTTCCTGCAACATCTTCCCAATGTGGGGGACATTCCCTAGAGGTTCCCCACCATTTGCTTTTTGTCAATTTTTTTTTTCTGTTTTAGAATAACAAAGCCTGTAAAAATGGGTAGGTTCATGGTCACTGCAGTGTCAATGAAGAAAGGAGGATTTATGATCGTTGGAGATCGAAATGTGAATACTTAGGACCATTAGCAAACTTGGTACATCCAAATCTATAAAACTGAACTTGCTTATTTACTTTTTTCAGACATTTTTTTTAATGGTGTTGAGGATCCAGGCCTCCAAGAATCTAGCTTTTTGCAGTGAAATTTTGGATTCAGTTTTCTTTGTTGCAAGAATCTGCATTGTCCCTTTTCTTGACTTGGAATTTTCTCTTGTTTGCATGGATGGCTTTGCTGACAAGTCAACCAATTTAAAATTTATAGCCTATACCTAACTGAACCTTGATTGTCAATGTTGGAATAATAAAAACAAATGGAACAACTGGGATTTTGGCAAACCTTTTAACACATTCTGGCCACTGGTGAAGTTTAAAACAGCAACTTAGTAATGCCATCATGGTGTTGTATCTTTGACTTTGTAATGTTGGCAGTTACTGACTATTATGTTCATATAAAAATCATGAACCATTTTTAGCATTCATCAATGAAAATTAGCATTTATGATTTGTCAATTGACTTTGTTGTAACTTATCAGCTGTGTAGCATGTTCTTATGCTGTATTTAATTTTTGTACATTCTCTTTATATGGTATTTTTTATGTATTATAATATTTTTCATACACGCACAAAATTGCAAAGATATAGCTGATAATTGAGAACATGCTACACAGCTGATCACCATCCCTAAAACAGGAAATATTTTCCTGTTATCAAAACAATTTCCTCGTGCCTCCCTGCCCCCCATCCAGGAAACTCAGCTAAAAACTTAAGATGACTTTTTGTGTAGTTGAGTGAATAAAAATAGGTGAACCATTAACAGATTTTTCTAAGTTATTTGATCAGAGAAAATAAGCTAATGGCAACTATGTTTGTTTTTAATTCTTGATCATGCATTTGTTTGTTTTATTTATTTACATGCTGTTTTTATGTTGATGGTTTGTTTAAATAACATTTTTGTACTTGAGATAGAGTTTTCCAAAATTCTCTTAATTCTGTATACTTGTTTGGAATGTTGCAGAGAAAATGCAGATAACTACGGTGATGCAGCATCAAATCTTGTTTCCGGAAATAACCTTGAACAGACTATCCAGCACATTCTGGATATGGGTGGGGGTAGCTGGGACAGGGAGACAGTCATTCGTGCACTTCGAGCAGCTTTTAACAATCCCGAACGAGCTGTAGAATATTTATATTCTGTAAGAATATCCTTCAGTGCTTGTTGTTTGATATGTGACACACAATAGTATTGTTATCTATTTTATGATCATATGATACAACTATATACTATATAGGAAACAAAGATGCTGAAATACCTTGATTTCTATGGTTATATATTTCTAGCTTCTAAGATCATTGTGTTAATACTGCTTGAAATCTCTCATGCTATACATGCTCTTCCTCACCTGAAACTCTTACCACATACCATGGAGCAGGTTGGGATCAGTGACAGACACCAGCTTAGTGATCCTCGCTTTCTATGCTCAAAGGAGGTCATTGGCTTCTCACTGATCTTACTTGTCTAGGATTCCAACCCAAATTTCATTAAAGCTGTCTCACAGAATCCTACTTTCAACAGAAAGAGAAGCTACTGCGTTATGTTACCTCCACCCAAAGGACTTTACCTGGGTGTTATTTAAAGAACTCTTGATGTAGTAGACGGAATTCAGGGTATGGCTTTTTAATAGAAAAGGCTCTGATCTCTGGACTTATGGGAACCTTTGTAGGTTTAAAACCTCAGTTCATAAGTATAAGAAAAACAGAAACCGTTGGGACTGGCAGAGATATGATGATAGCCAGATCTACTTAATGGCTGCTTTATCCTCCAATTCTGAAACAGTATCGGGTCTTCCAAGGAGGCCCTCGATTTATGAAAAATTGGTACTCCAAGGTTTAACTTTAAGGTCAGACAATTATGCTTCAGCATATGTACTGGTTCAGGTGGATGGTTCCTTAGAGTATTGTCATGGTGGAATTTTCTGTCCAACCTCTTCATCTTGAGAGTATCTTTGGGCTCACTTGGTTTGTCTTCAGGTCCCCAGAAATGTTTGTGTTGCTGGTTCCTTGAGGTCTGGCTGAGATTTGCTTGTGGTTTTCCTTTGTCCTGTTCAAGACGTCCTTTCTTAGCACTTTGTTCCTCAAGAGATTTGTCTCTTTGGGCACCCACAAATTTTAGTGTTGCTAGTTCTTTGAGGTCTGTCAACTCTCCTAGGCGTTTGGCATTTCTTTGGACCAACTATGGCCATTCGGTTGCTTCTTTTGTGCTCCTTGTCATGTTCTTCCATGGAAAGAGTTGCTCCATAAACCCATCAGAGAGGACATTTACTATTGCTACATCTAGGTTGCTTGGAATTCTCTAAGCCCCAAACTAGCTTTCTACATGAAGCATTTATTACAGATTGTTGATGGGATAACTTTTTTGGCCCACTTCTCTTTAGTATGTTTGGTCTTTTGGATTGAACTTTCCCCTTAGTCAATCACGGGTATGCTTCCATTAGTTTATTGTGGAGACCTCAGTTACTGGGTTCGCTCATAAGAGGGTCTGTACCTGGACTGAACAGGTCTGGGTTCTGATATGCACATGCTACAAAAGTATCCAGAGCGTTTGTGCTGCTCATGATCCCCAACAACAAAACACCAAATCTGTAGAAATCACTGTGATCTGTAAGTTTTTTGTAGAGAGCATATTCGGGTACAAAATAACTATGCACACAAGGAGTTGATGAGCTTCTTGGAAGCGTCAGTTACAAAAGTGATATCGCCAATGAAGTCGAGTACTTTTCCCACCTTGAGATCTTGGTCATGGTGAAATGGCAAAGATAAATTGACTATTAATTTTGGCTAGACACTTGACATTGAAGTTCCCTGGTAGATTTTATTCCCTATCCCACCTCTCAACTGTAAAGATTTCAGGCCATGTCCAAATATATGATATCTATTATGAAATATATAAAATTAATATTATATTATCAAATAAGATGATACTAGCCTTCGTAATATAGAAAATTATAATATTAGAAATTTATTTATTTGTATTTATATATGTTACATTATATATTCTACCTCCAAATCCGGCCACACCTAAAATTGTTGTTGTGTAGCTAGGTCAGTGTTGACGTGTATTTTGTACACCATCATACACAGAATAAAATACCTAAAGGCATCTTATCCTCTCTTGAATAAAGTCTCTAACTGCTGAAGATTCGCATGAAGGATCAGTTAGGATGACTCCAATGTTCTTTTGGTAGGGTCTCTACGTGTGGATAAGCTCTTCGTGGTGTGATGTGATTTGCTGGAATCACAAGGGGACTTACATCTGATGATTGAACTTCCGATCTGCTTTTCTGGAACACAGGCTCTGACTAACTTGGATTTGAAAAAATGGAAAAAGGATAAGGGCGAAGAGAGGATCTAATCCTAATACTAAGAATGTAGGAGCAATGATTTGATTTTTGATGAAACTCTAACTAGGTCTTGTTTTGACATCATGGACCATCTCCACAAGGCTAGTGCGATCTTCTAAGGGAAGCTTTATGATGTTCAAATCATCACCGCAGGCATAGACACCATCAAGTTGATGCATATCAATGAAGAAGCGACAAATTGAAATTGAGCTTAAGTTGAATGATTCTAGTTGACTACACAAGGCAAGTCTGCAATCAACAAACTGCTAGTAGTATGGATATACGAATTCCACCATTAATCAATCGCATTTCCTCCATTCATCTAATCATCTACCATCTAGGATTGAAGACTCAACAAGAAACCATGCAAATTGCAAGAAACGACACACTTCACCATTACTTCAATGAAAATGGAGTTTGTTTACAATCAATGGCAACAATTTCTTGCCTTGTCCTCCTATTCTACTCTAATTGCTATTCTATCAACTTCTAACTACTCTCTATCTACTAACTGCTTTCTATTATTTACAACTCTCTCTCCTTATTTCTAATTAGCCTTTACAAATGAAATGCCTGGGCTTATATAGTGCCCACAATACAATTTGATGGCTTAGATCAATTCAAGATCAATGGCCAAGATTCAACAATGAAAACCCTAATTAGGGTTTGTTACAACCATTACATAACATTTAATGCTTGACCAATGATAAAATTGTATTGCTTGGACACATGTCCCTTCTAGAAAAATCGACCAATGGATAGCCGGGGTAGGTACATCGGAGTTTGTGCCACCTTCCATGAGTTAAGTACATTGAATCTGGACATGCTGAGGTGGACCACACTGACTGGAGGAGTGATGACTAGGATGCCACCTCATCTGACACTTGTAGCTTGCTAGATATTCAATTTGATGTCGTTGAGAGGCTTGCTTTAATTAACTCTTGTTCTAACTCCTTTTGTCCTTGATTTGCAAGATGATGATGTACCTCGCCTTGGAACGCTGGATTGAAAGAGGTTGCCCCTGTCCTGGCTTGATCGTCCCGGCGAAGACCGTCCTTGATCCGGCTTGATTTTTCTTTGATGAGATCTCCATTTGATGCCTACACAGCATTTCAAAATTAGCAACATGATTTTGCAATACATAACATAAATTAGAGAGCAAATTTTAGGAAACTTAATGATAAGTCCTTTATTAATCATTTCCTAAAAAAGATTGAGCTGCTGGAATTCAAAATTCAAAATTCAAAATTTAAGCTACGACGATCAACGTTCAAAATCAAAACAATAAATCCATATCGCCATACCTCTCTTGAGAGCTAACTCTAGAATGCAAAATGAAGAAAATTCGCCTAGGCAAAATTGAAAATTTGATGGCTTCAACATGATCTCTCTCCAAATAAACAATCCTCTTTAGCAATTCGCCATCTTGGAGGAGGGGTCTTTGACGTGATGATAGCAAGTTCGCCCTAACTCTAACTTCAAGCTCGCACTTCCTTTGATGATGTTTGCGCCTTCCTTGGATAGAAACTCGCACCTCTTTTGCCTTCTCCAAATCACATATGAAAAGATGATAAACGATGATGTGAAAATGACATGAACTACTCCTCCTTTATAGGCGCTTAACCCCTTATTCACCTTTAGGCCGACTTTGCCAAAATGAGGCAATTAAAATGATTTTTAAATAAATAACAAGGGCCGACCTTCATAAAATAAACTCAAGCGCTCAACTTATTTTTATAATTAATTAACTTTATGCCTTTAAAAGGCAAAATTAATTAATAAATGTTATGCGTTATTTTTAAATGCCACTTAATTAAATTTTCAAGACCTATCGGATTTAGCATTTAAAATAAATTCAAAAACTTGTTTGAACGCCAAAATTGGAGAATTGGGAAGAGTACAAACCTCATCGCCCTGGTCCCTGACTGAGGGACAGGAGCGATCCATCAACTTAGTCTTGATCCTTGCGTTTTTGACGTTCAAAGTTTTCATCCTTACGTTGGTATTGCCATTTTTGCTAGGTCCTTCAAGCTTGATTGACTTGTTCTTGCAAATGAATGTCCTTTAGATATGATATCGCCCTGGTCCCTTGGGGAGGGACAGGAGCGATCTTCATGCTTTCTCCTTGATCTTGCATTCTTTGACCTCCAATCTCTATCATAGGCGAAAAATAACATTGTTTCTTTACTCCACGCTTGCTCCACTTGATTTTTACAAGGCATATTTGATGTTAAGAGGAATATCGCCCTGGTCCCTTGGAGAGGGACAGGAGCGATCCTTGTCTTCTAGCTTGAAATTCATCGTTTTTGATATCAACTCCTCTTTTATTACCTTTCAAACAACACTTCAATCCCTTTGCAACTTTGTTTTAACGTGATCTTTAAAGGATAACAATTGTTTTGGCAAATATTGCCGTGGTCCCTTGGAAAGGGACAGGAGCGATCCATGTGTTTTCTCCTTCGCCTTTGTAACTTCGAACTTCAATCTTCATTGTGAAGGATAAACAATGCTATTCTTTCATTCCACTTTCGTTTCGCTTGAATTTCACAAGATACCTTGATGTTTAGAAGATCATCGCCCTAGTCCCTTGGAGAGGGACAGGAGCGATATAGCCTCTTTGTTCGATTTGATGATTGTTTAACGTTTGAAACCTTTGTAAATCATCTTCAAATGACACCTTAGACCTTTTACGACCTTGCAAAACCTTGACTTAACGTGATTTTTGAGAGATTTAGCCAATATAATCAATATCGCTCTGGTCCCTTCCTGAGGGACAGGAGCGAACTTCAAGGTTTTGAGTTTGTCCTTGTCTTCTTCAACTTGTAGTTGCTTTCAACGCGTAAAATGAAGTCCCCTTGATCCCCTTGGTCGCTTGACACTTGACAAATTTTCGAAATCTAAGCCATTATAAGAATTTCGCTCTGGTCCCTTCCTGAGGGACAGGAGCGAACTAGGGGTCTTGGTGTAGTTCCTTCAACATAGGCGACCTTTGTAACTTTGTGCTTGATTAAGACGCCTTAAAATGTCTTTACCACCATGTATCCGAACTTGGAATGTCCTGAACTTGAAGAAAAGGCAACATAATCATCATATCGCCCTGGTCCCTTGGAGAGGGACAGGAGCGATCCTGGTCCTGTAGGCTTCATCTTTCCTTTTCACCTTCAAAAATTATCTTCAACGGATTCATAATGTACCTTTTCATTCATCCATGCCTTGGAAATTATTTAAATTTGGCAAGAAAATAATCGCTCTGGTCCCTGCCTGAGGGACAGGAGCGAACTTGGGCATTTGGGTCCCTTGTTGATGTTTCATAATCTCCAATTTGTCTTCAACGGGTTCAACTCACCTCCTTTCTTGCCTTCGAACTTAAGACTTGCTTGATCTTTGCCCAGAACGTGCCTTATGAAGAATTTCGCTCTGGTCCCTGGGAGAGGGACGGGAGCTACAATAGACTTCGCCCTGGTCCCTGACTGAGGGACAAGAGCGATTTTTGCATTTTGGTTCATTTTTCTTCACGACGGCACTTCAAGTTATATTCATTTGGTAAAATGCATCTCCTTGGACCTCTTCAAATCGTCAAGTCATTAAAATCCTGCAAGGACAAAGCAATATTTGATTTTAAGCTCCGGTCCTTCACTGAGGGACAGGAGCGAAATTTGCTCTCAAGGCCAAATCGTTACAATTTTCATCAAAATTTGTCTTGGCTAAGGAAGATATCATCTTACTTCATGCTATGAATAAAAGTTAATGTCCAAAAAAGGTCTAAAATTGTGCATATAAAGAAAATCGCTCTGGTCCTTCAGTGAGGGACAGGAGCGAATTTGACCTTCTAGGCAAAAACTTCATCATTTCATTGTTTTTGATCAAGTCTGGATGCTCTATCATGCTCATTTCGTCCTTCACCATGCCTTTGATGTCTCAATTCGTCCAAACAAGGTCAGAAATGACTCCACTAAGCTTTTTCGCTCTGGACCCTTGGTGAGGGACACGAGCGATTCGCCTTGGACCCTTGGAGAAGGACAGGAGCGAAATTTGACTTTTCGATCTCTCTATCAGGACAATTTTAATGGAATATAACATTCTTATACTTTAAGTTATATTCCATATATACTTTCAGGATGTTTGAGAGTGGTTTCAGACCTCCAGGAATTATATTGCAAAATCTAGTTTTTGGAGGTTTTTTCAGTTTCAAGACTTAGTCAAATTCAGGATCAGGACATTCCAGACTTAGCCAAATTTCAGGATCAGGACATCACTCAAGCCGGACTTGCTATCCTATTGATCACTTGGGCGACACTCAAAATGCAAAGGCTAGCTAACAAAACCCTAAAAGACCTAGAAAACAAACCCTAAAAAGCAAAAAAAAGCAAGGGTCCCCATTTGCAATGGGGCGATGTGTGAAAACGTCACAACAGTTAGATCCCTCCTAGTGCACAAAATGCCAAGTGGCCCGTTGGCCTTGGCATTTGGATATCTCAGTTGTATGAGTCTAATTTGGGGCAGGTCCTATTTGGGCGAACCACTTGTGTGTACCTTGTGATTAAGTTAAATGTAACTTGTAACTAAGGGAGTCTCATACATAACTTGTAATATATAGGGCCAACCCCATCCTTGGCGCCAAAAGTATATGGCTGACTTGAGGTCCATTAGGAGGTATTGATTCATATATATGCAAGGACATGAATTCAATAACATGAAGGACATGTAGTGTGCTCGGGGGTGACGGTAAGAGCTTATCGTCTATGGTTGGGAAGGTATTGATTCATATATATGCAAGGACATGAATTCAATAACATGAAGGACATGTAGTGTGCTCGAGGGTGACGATAAGAGCTTATCGTCTATAGTTGGGAAGGCAACAGATTTGATGTTTGCCTGTGGTTAACGAGCACTACCATAAAATCAACATGGTATCAAAGCGAGTTCCTTCTATAGAGCCTAACCGCTTGAAGGTGGATTTGGAAACGGAGTTTCATAGTTTGGATTATGTGTATGTCTGGCACGCTTTTTGTGATTATTGGGGCGGTGTGTGCCTTGGGAGTACAAAATTGCTGTCTGAAATTTTGACCCCAAGGCTTTTGCCAGGGTTGGAAACTATCATGGAAGATCTGGCTGTTGATAAGATTGTTAACAATGGCGTGGGCCTCATTTTGCTGGAGTGTACTGCAGAACTTTATGATGCATTGCACTTGTATTTGTCTCGGGCGGGGATCGATGGCGTGAAGGTCAACGTTATTCATATTTTGGAGTTGCTGAGCGAGGGCCTTGGTAGGTGGGTGGAACTAGCTAAGGCTTATTTTAATGGGCTGAGCGAGTCTGTGAGGAAGTACTTTAAGGGAAATGGAGTGATTGCCAGTATGGAGCATTGCAACGACTATGTGTATCTGGGCACTGAGTAGATCACCCTTGGCCGTGTTGGACGAATCAGAGATTGCATTCAAGGAAGGAAGATTGCTTGCACTTCTTCGCAGAGGAAGAATCAACATTCAGGGGAAGTCTGACATATCGTCAGAAGTAACCTTGGACGAAGAGTCAGAAGATTGATTTCAGCTTCAGAGGGAGCTTGTCGCTTCAGCTTTAGAGGAAGCTTGACATTTTAGCTTCAGAGGGAGCTTGAGGAAGCCTAACATTTTAGCTTCAGAGAGAGCCTGGCATTTCAGCTTCAGAGGGAGCCACGTCATCATGCAAATTTTGTAATGAGTTCTTCTCTGTGAGGGAGAAGTTCGAGGTGCAATCCCTTGTTAATGAGTTCTTCTTTGTGAGGGAGAAGTTCGAGGTGCAATCCCTTGTTAATGCATTCTTCTCTGCGAGAGAAGTTTGAGGTGAAAGCCCTCGTTCCACCCTCTACGAGTAGGTATGGTGGATCCACCCTCTTCGAGTAGGCATGGTGGAGATGCATTCTTCTCTGGGAGAAGGTTGAGGTGAAAGCCCTCTTCCACCCTCTGCGAGTAGGTATGGTAGGTATCGTGGAAGAAATTCCATGATGTGCTTGTTCACCCTCTGGGAGTAGCTATTGTGAACGTATTATTCATGGTAGTAGCCATGGTGGTAGTCACTATGTGACTTGGTTATTCAAAAGGAATCCTCCCTAGCCAAGAGGGAGTGTGTGTAGCTAGGTTGGATCCCTTCTAGGGCCAACCTAGTGCACAAAATGCCAAGTGGCTTGTCGGCCTTGGCATTTGGATATCTCAGTTGTACGAGTCTAATTTGGGGCAGGGCCTATTTGGGCGAACCACTTGTGTAACTTGTGATTAAGTTAAATGTAACTTGCAACTATAAGAGAGACTCATATGTAACTTGTAATATATAGGTCTAACCCTATCCTTGGCGCCAAAAGTATATGGCCGACTTGAGGTCCATTAGGAGGGGTATTGATTCATATATATGCAAGGACATGAATTCAATAACATGAAGGAAATGTAGTGTGCTCGGGAGTTACAATAAGAGCTTATCATCTATGGTTGGGAAGGCAATAGATCTGATGTTTGCCTGTGGTTAACGATCACTACCATAAAATCAACAAAAAATGGGGAAAATAATTGCCATATTTGTGAAGTTGAAGTCAAACTATGAATTTGTACCCTATACATGTATTGTATGGCTGAATCAAGCTGTACCTAACTTGGGAAAAAAGAAGTGTTGTAAAGGCTAACTCCAACCCTGAACCTGTACATAAACTGGCAACTTAGGGTGAGACAAGGCACCATATTTTACAGAGTGAAAGTCTGTGCCGCCTCTGTTCTCCTTAAAGATGGAGTTTGAAAGGTATTTTATTTTCCGGTTTTTGGTCTACTATTAATTCTCAGCAAGTACTATTGTTTATACATAAATTTTGGCTCTTATGTTAACCTTATTTGAGGTGCTTGGCTCCCTTTCGTCATGAAGTCATCAGGTTCAAGCAAAGATGTCGTCATGGTAGTCTGTGCAAATCTCAGGGGCAAGCTCACAACACCAGTTTCTTTCATGCTCCTAGTAGCTCTCAAACTTTGAATGTTTGAAGAGGTCCAATGTGGAATTAATAGCCTCTTAGGATTGTCCAACTTGGCACCATAGCCTTAGGTTTTCTCTGATGAGCCTTCTCGGACTTGGCATTGATACTTCAGTGATAGACAATAATGTTAGTGGCTGCTCTAATAGGTTACATAACACTAGCACTCAAAAGTCAAAGGGTTTTGGTTCTCTATCTGGTTCATTTTTCTTACTTATATTGCTTTGTAGGATTCTCACCCCGACTTCTCTATTTATAATTGTATTAGTTTGGGGGTTGGTCTTTTTAGTTTAGATTGTGTTTCAACTATTTTCATTTTTTTTTGCTTCATGTCTAGGGCACTTTTTGCCCTAGTCCTTTGCTATTGTACCTGCTTTAGTTTGCAGTTCCTTCAATCTTTGTTGGTCATTCATGGTTCATAATATATATTTTTTGTTTCTTTTTTATTGCTTCAACTACACACTAGACGTTTGTGAAAAATAATTGAATGATCGGATGAATTAATAACGAATATACAAGCGTATGTAAAGGAATTATAAGATGGTGTTTTAAGAAGAACGAACCGTTAATCTAAAGCTTAAAAAAGCTTAAAATACTAAATAAAGCTAAAAATCTTAAAACTAAAAAGCAAACTATGCATTCTAATAAAAGAAGCAATAGTTACACTTAAAAGACTAAACAAATTAAATAAGCTAAATAAGTCGACAACTAAGATGACGAACTAAAAAGTTAAATGACTAACTAAATGACAATTAATAGAACCACTAAAAAGGTAATTGACTTGAGGAATTAATTATTCTAATACCCTCCCTTAATTGTCATTGTATCAACTAAGTACCTGACAGAAGACACTGCACGTCTTTTGATCACAAACGCAAGGACACTTTGGTGCTACGGAGACCCTCCTAGGATCTACAAAGTGGTAATGACCAAGAATAGCTGATTTTGGATGACTAATGTAACCCTCTCACGTGATTTATAGAATTGTCACATGCGAATTACAGAGCTTGAAACCATGATTTCGAGGAAAAATCGACAAACCCTCTGAAGAGTAACAAACACGATTTTAACAAAAATTGGAAAACTTTTGCAGAAGACTATTGAGCTCTAAAACAAATTGCAAGATACCATGGTTGTAGATGTTCTCCCTGACAACTCCAGGTGCAACCCAAACTTGATTGCAACAGAAAGCACAATTTTTTGTCGAAAAAATTGTCAAACCCTGAAATAGGAATCCTCCAAAAGAGAATTCACTATTTTTGAGGAGAAAATTGAAGAACCAAGAAATCTGAGATTACAAATCATCGTTTTTGTGGAAAAAATGGCAAAACCCAAATAACCAAAATCCCACGGGAACAATGCGGATTATAGATGATAATTATTAAGAAAAAAATTTATAAACCGCGCCAATTTTTGAGGAAAAAATTGTGAAAACCTTGCAAAAAATTTGAGGAAAAAAATAGTTAAAACCTTGCAAACAATTTTTGAAGAAAAAGTTGTGAAAACCCTAAAATCTCGCGCGACAAAGCCTTGATTTTTGATGGGAAAAATAAAAAAACTAACAGAATTTTTTAGGGAAAAATCGTGAAAACCTTGGGACTTGTAGGACGAGAGGCCTGCCCAAATCAGCATGATCAAGGCAACGATATTTAATTATTGTCAACATGCGCTGTTTCTAGGTGTTGTAGTTGCGGGTGTTGAACTTCTAACTGTGTTCCAACATGATGTTGATCAAAGATGCCATCATGGAAACCGAGGCTGAATGAGGTCAACCTAGTGAAGGCATGAGATAGAAGAATTTGATTAAAAAACAGAATAGAAACAACTGCACAAAGAATTTGAAACCCTGAAACAGAATGCACAAATCCCAATGCACAACTTGCTGAAAAAAACCTTGTAAACCCTAGATGGCAGAAAAATAATCAGCAAAAAAAATGGCACTAAACCCCACGTATGATAATTTTGATGTGGAACCAAAGGCACGAAATTCTGGAAAAACCCAATTTTTTTTTTCTACAAATCTGAAATCTGCAAAAAATAGTAACTGATTTTGTTTTTAAATCAGAAAATAACACGATTGAAAAAAAAACATTCCTGAAACCCTAGCCTTTGTTGCTGGAAAAATCATGGGTTTGAAAACCCTGGTTCGTGGCTGCTCGTAGTGCACAAAAAATAAGAACAAACTGTAGGAAATTTTTTTTTTCTGATAACAAAATGCAAAATCTTCAGAGGTGAACTTGCCGAAAAATCGTGTCGGAAAATAATGCCTGCAAATTGCAACAGAATTTTTTTTTCTTGATGCATGAATAGAACCCCCGCATGCAGAAAAAATCACAAAATCCGTCGCTTTGTCGCCACACGGTGAAAATCGCAAAATACGCGAAAAAACGCATTGCAAGGGTCCACAAAAGGCGCAAAAAACGTGAGGAAGATGAACAGACACCGTCAGGAAAAATCCGCGCCCAGAAAACATCCAAAGATCGCGAGTATGACAAACGCGGTTAGAAGAAAAAATGCACCTAGAACTTCCACGAATTTTTTTTAGAACACTCGAAGTGGACCTACCAAAACCCTCGAATTTGCAAAAATATTTCAGAAAACCCACAAATGGGAGTGCTAAAACCAGAGAAGAAATCCCACATAAAAAAACTTCACAAAATTATAGAATCTGACCAAAACCCTAGCTCGCAATTTTCTCTCCAATTCTGATTTGTAAAGAAGCTATGAATTTTTTATTAAAAAAATTGCTAAACTTTGAAAAATCCCATCGACCTGCTTTGACACCATGAAAAATAATTGAATCAATAATCAAATGATATTGAATGATCAAATGGATTAATAACAAATATACAAGCGTATATAAAGGAATTACAAAACACTGTTCTTAAAAGAATGAACTGTTAATCTAAAACTTAAAACGCTAAATAAAGTTAAAAAAACTTTAAACTAAAAAGCTAACTATGCGTTCTTATAATAGAAGCAATACTCACACTTAAGACTAAACAAACTAAATAAGGTAAATAAGTTGACAACTAAGATGGCAAACTAAAAAGGTAAATGACTAACTAAATGACCACTAAAAATGTATTTGACTGAAATAATTTATTATTCTTATAGTTTGTATTATAGTACCCATTTGGGTTCGTCTCCCTTTCCTTCTAAGTAAATACTAGGAGAATTCCATTTTTAAGAAGAATTAGAGATGCTATAGGGGAAACACATTTGACTTAAGAAATAACCTATGAGTGCTGAACTTGATCTATGGCAATGTTGATTTGGAGAGAGCTCTTCTTTGATTGAAGTTCTCGAAACATAAGGGGTAGAATTTCCATGGAGGTCAGGAATGAAATGAAAAAGCAGAAAATTCCACTCGGTAAAAAATTTTAAAATCCTATTTTTAGGCATCACAACTCGTCCGAATTCCAATATTTTTTTAGATCTAGATTCGTGATAGAATTCCCTCTCTTCCAAGACCTGGAACCTAAATTTTAGGGAAGCTGCTAAAAAATAGGAGATGTGAAAAATTGGTCAAAAAGCTCCTTGCGGACATGATGAATTCAAAGAGCACAAAAATTCCTTCCTCAAGGAACAAATTTCCAAAATTCTTCTCTAGTTCCAAAATTGGGCCCAAGAAGAAGAAATTCTAGGAAAGTGAAGAGATTGACTAAGTGTTGAAAATTCCTTCTTTCAAGACAAAATTCCAGAAAAGTGAAAAAACTGACTAAGTGATGGAAATTCCTTCCTTCACGATAGAATTCTTAGAAAAGGTGAGAGTTTGGCTTAGTGTTGGAAATTCCTTCCTTCGGGACAAAATTCTTGGAAGAAGTGGAAAAATTGACTAAGTGTTGGAAATTTCTTCCTTCAAGACAAAATTCCAGGAAAGTGGAAAAATTGACTGTGTTGCAAATTCCTTCCTTGAGGATAGAGTTCTTGGGAAAAGTAAAAAATTGACGAAGTGTTGGAAATTCCTTCCTTCAAGATAAAATTCTTGGAAATCATGAAAAATTGGCTAAGACATGAAGAATTTCCTTCCTCAGGGGTAAAGTAGAATCAAGGTCAAGAATAGGCACCGAATGAAAGGGTATGGAGGATTTTTTCCTCAAGCAAAATTCCTTCACCCTGTGTGAAGAATTTCCTTCCTCAGGGGTAGAGTAGAATTAAGGTCAAGAATAGGCACCAAATGAAGGGTATGGAGGATTTTTTCCTCCTCAAGCAAAATTCCTTCACCACGTGTTTTTAGCACCCAAGTTGGAGATGAAGTGCTGGATAGGGGTAAGGAAGAAATTTCTTTCCAAAGGAGAATTCCTTCACAACATGAATTCCACGTCAGGATGAATTGAAGGTGAATTTTTTTTTCCAAGCCAAGAAAGGAATCAAAGAAGAACTAAACAAGTAAATTCCCCATGGGGGAATTTTTGAAAAATCCATTTTCGGGCATATAAAATCATCCAAATTTCAAAATGATGATAGAATTGGAATCATGAGAGAATTTTCTCTCTTGGACCCCATAACTCAAATTTGGAAAAATTCCTAAAAATTAGGAAATGTTGAAAATCAATGGGAAATCTCCTCCAAAACAAGGAAAATTCAAAACTTAAAAGAAAATTCTTCCTGAATTAAATTTTCTCGCTCCTGAAGTTTTCTCTCCTAAGGTTTCTCGCCAAGTGGCAGCTGGGTCAATGCATGATGAATTAATGGCAGATTCTTTTTGCATGCAGCCATTGCAAGTGGAGGTGATGGCGCATTTATGGCATGATGGGACGATTTTTCCATGGAGGAATAGTCAATGCATGCTGGGTGAGTTTGATGAGGAATGGTGCATTTAATGTATTATGGATATCAATTGTAATAGGCTGGAATTAATTTTATATGGGCATGATGGGCATTTATTGCTGATTCCCACCTTGTTGCACCATGTGTGGAGAATCTTTTAAGGGAAAACCCTAATTATGGTTTTTGCATGTAGCCAAGGCATGAAGCCTATATAAAGGGGTGACCCCCCTTATTTGCAAGCAGGGGGAGACTTGCATGAAATTGTTGCGATAAGTTTTGAGATAATAACAGTGAAAAATTGTTCTCTGATGGTGTCCACTTAAGTTATTTTTTCAAAGCTTGCATGGTTTCACCTTCCTCACTTAGAGTAGAAGTAGAATAGTGCTTTGATTTCAATGGAGAATGTAATGGTGTTTGATGAATTTCCATGGTGCATACTTTTTGCATCTTGCTGATTGTAATTTGCAGCGTAAAGTTAGCTTGAACCCCCAAATTTGTGCTAAGTTCGATTGTGAATAGTCGTTTGAATTACGCCGTGTTGGGTATTCAAATGCACTTTCTCAATGTGAAAATCCTCCAACATCCTCGGAAGATTGCACTGGTTCTTGCGGAGTTGTAGATAATCTTGGCAAAGCAGAGCTTGGTTTATTTGGAATTTGTCCACCAAAGCATTAACTGTTGATATCACTGCCCTTAGGAGTAAATTTAGGCCTCTCTAACCCTTTCCTCTTTATTTTCAGTTCATTTCAGTTTGTTCAAAGCAGAAGCATCACCAAATTGCTATATCTGATGATGAAGTTCCACGCCACATCAAAGAAGTGAAAGAATGATTCAAACATAAGTCCCCTTGGATTACCAACAATCACATCAGCCAACTGAGTCACGTCCATTGCGAAAAGGAACCTTGGAGTTGATTGTTTGAACTTCTTGCAATCTTAGCATACAATCATACTTTGATCAAGAGAGAGTGAAGTGACCGTTAGGCAACTTTATTCTGTGTTAGCATGTCAACAGGTATGTGTAGGAAAATTTAAATGTTAATTTTGAACTACTGAACAGATATAGGTCAGGATTCAATGAATGTTAGAGCAAATTCTCTGTGAGCAGCAAAGAGGACCATGCAATGCAAACTGCTAATCTAGTTGGTAGATATGCTATATTTCACCATGTTTTTGGGATGCTGGGATCTCGGGATGGGAAAATGCGTTTCGCGGATGGATATTTTTGAGGCCATTTTTGGTGACAGCAGTGGACAGTGAAGGGTATGACTATATAAAAAACTTACATTACCGGGTTCGGTGATGTGATAGCTCTTGCAACATTCTTTTTGCTTTGCACTGCTCTATGCACCATTGCTTGCCTAAAAGCCAATATCTTTTTTCTGCAGCATTCTTTTCCTTCCAACAAAGCTTTATTCTCTGTTTCAGATATCATGTAATCTGTATGCACCATTGCTTTGCCTAAAAGCTTAAATCTTTTTTCTATGGTACTCTTTCCCTTTCCACAGAGCTTCATGCTCTAATTCAGGTATCATGTAATCTAGTTGGTAGATATGCTATATTTCACCATGTTTTTGGGATGCTGGGATCTCGGGATGAGAGAATGTGTTTCGAGGATGGATTTTTTTGAGGCCATTTTTGGGGACAGTAGTGGACAGTGAAGGGTACGACAATAAAAAATCTACATTACCGGGTCCTTCCCCTAAACCCCCTGGTCCTGGTCCAGTTCAAACCGGGTTCGGGTTTGGGTTCGGGGCCAGTATGTTGTGGGTATGGTTAGGGCTCATTATTTTATCTGTGGGTTCGTCTTAGACGAACCTGAGAGAACCCGCTAGGAATTTTGACATTTTTTCTTTATTTCATTTTTATATTTACATATCAATTATTATAAATAATTATTAATATTAAAATTTAACATTAATAATTTACAAATTAATTATTAATATATTATGCTTATATATTAATCATAACTAATAAATATTGAATATTAATAAATTGCTATATTATTTATTAATATTTATTAATATATAAGTATTATATATGAAATATAAATATACATAATTTATTAATTATTATTAATATATAAGTATAATAAGTGGAATATAAATATATATAATTTATTAATATTTATTAATTATGATTAATATATGTGTAATTTATGAAATAAAAATTTTGCTTTCAGATGAATACAAGGGTGAAACAAATAAAGATCCCCAAATTTTCCAATTAAAAAATGGATGATTACCATTAAAATGCCTTGTTTGTCTAGCATAAAAAAGATACCATAAATATACTCAATTATTAAATCTTAAGATACGTTATTAAAATTATGGACTATGTTGTAGCATATGCCTTGGCCATGCACAATTGAATTATTGCAACTCATTTAAAAAATAAAATAAGAATTATGTATATGCAAAATTATTCTTTGAATAGAGACAGCTTGAAGGCCTCTTGATACACCTGGCAAGAGACGTTCTCAAACACACTCTTATTACATTTATCCTTTATTTGTTTTGATTTATAAAACATGCATTTTTTTGATGGAGTACACTATACAAGTTAATTGCCCTAGAATCAACATTCACTCCTCATATTAGGACTCAAGAAAATAACTGTTGCCCTTGATGTGAGGTCAATTAGTTGTCAATTAGTTGAGCAATTAGTTTGCTGCTTCTTTGAACAATGATGCAGACCTCGTCAAACAACAATGCATACCCACACAAACTTCAAACAGCTCTGCATATGCTCAATAGAGAGCAAATGTGGGTTGGGGGCAACAATGCATGTAAATTTTGAGTGAACATTTTGTTCAAACAGATTAATCGTAAGGCGCAAAATGTAGAGAACAAATAACAAAGGAGAATTTCTCTCATGGAACTTACCACAAGAATCAGCAAAAGAATTTTAAGACTTTTTCTTGAGTAAATCTAGTTTATTTGCTGTCAATTTCAATAAAATCTGGTGCTTAACAAATTGAAGCAAGAATATCTTGAAAGTCCATGCATTTGAGATAAGACATTCCGTAGTGGGGAATAAAATCAATGAAAGAATTTTAAAATTCAACGTCTAGATGCAATGATTTTATTTAGTTTCCTTCAATTTCAACAAACGTAGTAACATAGATCTCTTTAAAGCTTAGGTATGTCTGAGATATCCCCAGCCATCCTGGGGACGTCCATTTGTCCCCTACCTGTCCCTGCATCCCATCTCCACGGCCCTGGGACATTCAGCAGATTTTTTTTTAAGAGGGACAGGTAGGACACATCCCCAAGCCATCCTCATGTCCCCAAGATGTTCCTTGTATGGGTATGCGTGGATAGACCCAGGGGATTTGTCCCTAAGATAAGAGCTAATGATCTGTTTTGAACTATTATAAAAAATGAATATATAGTTCTGTACATAAAAAGCTGTTTTTGTTTGCACTTGAAATTGAGGTGGGAAGAAACAAAGAAATGGTAGCTAACATGCTATGCAATTTTGGTATTGGCTAGTATGGATTTCTTGTCAATTTTTTATAGCATATTTGGCTATAAGGGTTTCCCAATTTTTATTCTATTGCAGGGTATCCCTGAGGCGGCTGAAGTGCCTGTACCTGTTGCACGGCAACCATCTTCAAATCCACTACCAACTGGACAAGTTCCAACAACTGCACCATCACAAGCTGCACCTCCCTCAGGAGGGCCAAATGCTGCTCCACTAAATCTTTTTCCACAGGTATACTTTTGGGCCTCAGCAATGATGGGTATGGTCTTGTGCAATGTGGTATGCATCAATCCTATATTCACCTTGCTTTTTGTGCTTTAAGGGTCTGCCAAGCATGGGTGCTGGAGCTGGAGCTGAAGGTGGGGCATTGGACTTTCTTCGTAATAACCAACAGGTATAACAT
Source organism: Cryptomeria japonica (assembly GCF_030272615.1). Classification (NCBI taxonomy): domain Eukaryota; kingdom Viridiplantae; phylum Streptophyta; class Pinopsida; order Cupressales; family Cupressaceae; genus Cryptomeria; species Cryptomeria japonica. The sequence goes on from NC_081412.1 coordinate 281,928,737, forward strand.
TTTAGTGCAGTTTTCAATAAGCACTACACAGAACAGCTTTTGTTTCTCTTCATAGCTTAATGGTTTAGTTAATTAATAATCGAGAATGAAATTGTTTGAGATTTTGTTTCCATCTAGTTTTAAATGCTTATGGGATCTCCAACATGGGTTTCTGATTTTGTTTGAGATTTTGTTTCCATTTTGTTATTGATTATATCTTGCACCATCCAGTTTCAAGCCCTTCGCACAATGGTCCAAGCCAATCCCCAAATTTTACAGGTTTGTTGAATCTACCATGTCATGTTTGAGTTCCACATGTGCTTTATCTACATATTATTGATATGGCTAATTTTTGGTTGTCAGCCAATGCTTCAAGAACTTAGCAAACAGAATCCCCAGCTAATGAGGCTTATACAAGACCACCAGGCTGATTTTCTTCGACTTATCAATGAACCCGTTGAAGGTGCTGAAGGGTATGTAAATTTGTAACTATTTGGTCTAAATTTGTTGCAAATGCCCATTCCAGTAGTAGTTTTATGAATGCAGAAAGGTTTGTATTTGTGACATTATCTCCCATGGAAGAAGCAATGTGCCACTTTGATTAACTGTTGAATGTTCTGAAGGGTATCAATTTCTATTTATAGATACTGTGATATTCTGATGTACTTTATAGATCTGTTGATTGAGATTCCATGCTGACATAGATACTGAGATAATTAGATGTAGGTCCTTGATATATCTTGTATTAAGTCTATTATATATCAAGACAGGTAGAATTGCTGACTACCTCCTTATCATCATCAGTGCTTTAACAGGTCTCCTCCATGAAAATCTAATGAGAATTCCAAGGTCATTTCTGAAAGCTTATCATGTTTTTTCCTTGAAAACTGACTTAGGAACTTAGAAATTATATAAATGTCCAGCAGAGCCAGGAAATGAAATGTCACCAAAAGGAATGTCCACAACAATAAACATGGCCCGAAAAAGGAAACAACTGATTACATCATTATATAATCATAGTTTATGATGAAAACCAAACTTAAGAAGTTGAACCTACAAAGCCTGTGCTGGTAGTGGGCTCCTGATCATTAGGGTTATCCTGGCCTCGATCATGCAAGTCCTTTCCATCATTCACAGATTCCCAACCACGGAGTATTCTTTCCCTCCTCACCAGCTGAGGAAACTTGTCTTGCACTCCAAGAGATCTGCCAGGGGGTTGTGAACCAGTGCAAGATAAAAAACCATACAGGTCGCTTATGCTTGTGGCATTGGAAACTGTTTTGTTAAAGTTTCTTTTTAATTTTTGGCTGTAGAGAAGCTTTTTGCTTCATGAAAAGGACATGCTTCAAGAGAAATAGTTTCAAGACTATGCATGCAATGCCCTTCTATACTTCATTTCCATCCTTCAAATTTAGAATATGCTTTTCCAGTTTTCCTGAAAAGTTATAATATATTAATATAAACTTTATGGAAATTAAAGGGATACGCTGTTTTAATCTGTAAGTAGGGGGGATACTCCACAATGCTGCTCCTCAACAACAGATAAGCCTAGCATGGTGTTACACCAAAACTAAAAGTCTAATATGCAATACTAGCAGAAAAAATGGATTTTTTAAGCCACTTATAGGAAACCACTCCAACAACGTTTTGCACACTTGCAACACCTCACATGCTCATACCACATTCTACAAATATTATAAACACTGTAAAGTCAACTTGAAGCTAAAAGAATGGTCTAACTTGCAAATGAAATAAAACAAGCAAGAACATTCACAACAACATCAAGGAACCATGGCACAATTGTTTAACCTGGAGAAACTCAATGTGGGAATAGAATTCTAGCAACAAATCCAGTAGAATGCTGTTTTACAAGAAACAATCCCCTATGGACTGATTTGGATGCCAATCAAATATGGATCATATTGTAACCTTGTAGTTGTCCTCTGCCAATACCATATGAAAGTGTTAAAAGGAGACAAAAATGTCAACTAGTTCTCTCCACTATCAACCTAACCGATGCTACCTTCATCTCAGCTCCCCTTTGGCTGTGACCCCTAAAATTTGTCAAAATGAAGTACAAACAATATTCTCGTATGTTCCTTGCTTGGAAGTCCAGAAGCTACTGTATGGTTCCCTTGGCAAATTAATGGTAACCAAGAATTGTTTAACCACTTCCCTCATCTGCACAGGAAGATCAAATGTCCTCCAACTCATCTTTAATGACTCCCAATAAAAGGAATGATGTCCTCTGCCAACACAGAAAGACACAATGCCATTCCCATCAATTGTTGCAGCCCAGGAAGATGAACGGCCTGCCAGATTTGATAATGGCTTGTCAAAGTGAATAGAAGATAAATTACTGTCAATGACATTTGTAGAAATTTTCTCCACTCATAAGCCCATGACATATTCTTTTTTGCCACAATAGACTGCTTGCAACAAAAGCAGTTGCATAGCAAAGAGAGAATCAATCCTATGCAGCCACTAAATTCTTGTTGCACAAGTAAGACCTTTCGTAATAACTAGGATCTTGTTGCATGTTAACTAGGTTCCTCTTGTGCAGCAACTGAGATGCTCTTGCACATGAGATTACCTTGATTGAGCTCCTTGACTGACGTGGAGAGGATTTGATCTCTTGATCCTAAGGACGATTTGATTTTTGGATTACCTGAATGGTCCAAATCATAGTTGAAAAACTCGGACTCACCACGGACTCGGCAAACCAAAAATTTGGACTCGGACTCGGACTCGTGAAAGACTCGTGAAAGACTCGGCAAGGACTCAGCAAAAAAAAAAACCGTAGTTTTACAAAAAAACATAAAGAAATTAATGCATTTAGAGAACATAAGAGCCATAATTGAAACATTACACATGTCACATACTCATAGTTTCAAACTTTCAACTCTAAAATGTATAATACCAAGATTTCTTCAATGCTAATTATGCTTTTATATGGAGCCTAATCAGACTCGGAGGTTAAATTTTCCCTACTTCCATCAGCGCAATTTCCCCCCATATTTTTCGACGGGGGTTTCGGGGCAACGCCCCCAAGCTGGGGTCAAGGGGCATCGCCGAAAGATCCTAAAATTTGACTAAGTCTGGAAAATTGAAGAATCCTCCAAAAACTAGATTTTGCATTATAACTCCTGGAGGTTCGAAACCACTCTCAAACATCCTGACAGTATATATGGAATATAACTTAAAGTCTGGAATGTCATCCCGATCTTCAAATGCCCTGAAATTTGGCTAAGTCTGGAATGTCTTCCTGATCCTGAAATCTGACTAAGTCTGGAAAATTGAAGAATCCTCCAAAAACTAGATTTTGCATTATAACTCCTGGAGGTCCGAAACCACTCTCAAACATCCTGACAGTATATATGGAATATAACTTAAAGTATAAGATACTTAAATGTTATATTCCATATATGAATCCTGACGGAGAGACCTAATTTTTTCACATGTTAAACTCAATTTTAAAGCTTGCATGACATTTTCTCTGGGTCGCACGAGTCCATCTGAAAGACTCGCGAGTCCATGCAAAAGACTCGCGCGAGTCCTTGCAAAAGACTCGCGAGTCTTTCAGATGGACTCGCTAGGACTTGCCTCGCGAGTCCTTGGCGAGTCGACTTGTGGCTCCCATGGACTCGCGAGTCCGTGGCGAGTCCACGAGTTTTAAAACTATGGTCCAAATGTCTGCTTAGTTTGATTTTTTAGACAGGGATGGCATTTTCAGAATTGAGGGATATAAATACTTGGTATAAGCTACCTCCAAAATTTCAAATGAAAGTGGTATGGAGAAAGGTATCTGTTCTAACCATGGCATTTTGACTGTGACTGCTAGTGAGTGCTCACCAGTTCATGAGCAGAGGCACTTTCACCATCTAGCCAAGTTTGCTAAAACAATTTCAGCTAGAATAAAAAAGTAAAAAAAAAAAAGAAACAAATAGAAAGCAATAAATAATATGAAAAAATAATTAAATAATTCCAATATAGTATATTTAAAGAACAATACTAAATTGGCTTACGTAGAGTTGGATCCAAAAATAATTTTCTGAGTACTCGAGTCCGGTTCTCAACACCATTTTTCCAAGAGTAGAGGTCTCGATTTAAGAATTTCTCAAATTTTGTACCATCAGGGTCTCAATCTGCTGATGCTATTAGGATGCGTAATGATCAATGTATAAACTTCAAATGAATACTGAAGGAACAGTCCCCAATATAGCGAGATTTCCTTTTAGGTCCTTCGAAAGATATAAGCTATATTTATTTGGAGAGCTCTCAAAACTAGAAAATTTACAAGCTTGAATTTTATTGTGGCCAAATTAACATTTTATATTTATTCAGTTTTTTTAGTTGTTTTTAACTTTGAAGCTGTTTACTTTCCTCCATGTTTAGTATTTGATGATTTGGATCTCAATGTTTTTGTACCATAACATATGTACAACTACTGCCTGTATAGGCTGTTTACTTTTGTTGGTGTTCTAAGATTCAATTATAATATTACAGTTATGTCCAAACAAATTTATCTTAAAAGTTTTGCCAATAGAATTAACATTTCTGTTCTATTTCACCAATTATATTGTTACTTATGGTCGTGTTTATTCTTTCTAATATCTAGGTTCTGTTGATCTAATAGGAACTTTACTGTTTATATGGGCACTTTTGGACAGATGATTTATTGCATAAATTGTAAAGCTTCTGGTAACAACTGCGTATTGCTTTTTTGCCTCTATGTTTCAGGTCACGTTCTGTGATCCATCGTCAGGAAAGATATTTTATTGTTTTACAGTATACATTCATTTATGAATCTTTTCAATGTTTTTTATTGCAGAGATTTACTTGGTCAGCTTGGGGGTGCAATACCTCATTCCATTAATGTCACGCCAGAAGAGAGAGAGGCTATTGAAAGAGTAAGTGTATATAAACATTGTTAAGGTGGTTCAAGAGCTTGAAGAGAGTTATATACTCACAAGATGTGTTGTTGTTTACACAGCTGGAAGCAATGGGTTTTGAGCGTGCCCTTGTTATAGAAGCATTCTTGGCATGCGACAAGAATGAGCAATTGGCAGCAAACTATCTACTGGAGCATGCTGGAGATTATGATGATTGATTCTGAACTAAATAATCTCATTCTCTGAATTGTGTTTTGAAATGTCTTATAAGGATATTCTTATAATCTTTGTGTTGTATGTCTAAATAATCCAGTTTTTATTTTTCCCATGGTGAGCAGAGCTTCATAGTTTTTTAGGTATATTTGGTACACATCTATCTCTTTGTAATTCAAACAGTGAGCTGGTGTTTATAATTTCTGGGATGTTTTTTCCCACACCTTTTTCTACATAGATCATTGTCTAGTCAGTAACTGTTAGAGGTGAACAACTTTTACACAAGGTTCTTTTTTTAGGGATTGATATTTGAGATAATAATCGGTCTAATAACTGTGCTATGCGACAATGATATTGTAAAGTAGGCAATATATTGTTACTTGATTGTTTCAAGGTTACAAATGACTGTAATTGTATGTTACTATCTAGATGTGTTTGCTGAATATTGTATACCTGCAGTTTTTCATTGTTTTGTTATTTGACTAGGTTTTGCTTTAATCTATCTTAAAATTTGGATAAATACAAGATTTTTTTTACGATTCTGAAGCCTTGTAATTATTGGATTCCAACCTAATATATGATTGGAGTAATGCGAAATATATTAATCTAGACGAGAGGGGGAAAGTTATATCTTTTCCCTGCTTACACCTATCATAATAAAAGTGGGTAATAAAGTGACCTATTTTTAATCTGTAGTACAGTGCTTAATTAACATCGAACTTGTGGGTATCAATTCACTAACTGATGTATATCAAGAATAAAGTGTAGTAGTTCAATATCCGCTGCGATTGCGCCTCCACCTTAAAATGCTTTCCCCAAGTATTCGTGAACTACAAATCCACTTCAATTTGCAAAGCTGATGATGAAGTTGTTATTGCAGTCTCGCAAGAACACATTCATGAAAACTTTACAAGGGGAAAAAGAATAAACTTTCGGATTAATTTGAGAAAGTGATACATTTGCTTGATAGAATTACCTGCACCCACACATGAAATTGTATTTCTGCAGAAACATCATTTACCATTTAAAGATTTCAATTATTGTAACTGCGTTTCCTGTATTATCCACCATCGTTTGAAAGACGGCAGGCCATAATCGCTTTACACACACATGCTTTCCTCCATGCTCACAAACCTTTTGTAAGAATAAAAAAATCCTTTTGGCCTAGACTTCACATATAATGATAAAAATCCCATAGCGTAGGGGGAAACAATTCAAGGGGGAGAATTCTCTTTTCAATTTTTGGTCGCCTTAGCTCGTTGGGCTATATGCTATTGAACTTTCAAAGCAACCCAAACTCATCGTCTCTTCAATTTCTCTTGCCACTTCTACACTGGACTCATAATTTTTAAGTCATTGACGACCTTTAGAAAAAGGAAAGGAAAGGATCTTTTACAGTCCATGATACTAGCTATCTATATATGGGTCTACATATGGGTTAGAGCAATATGGGACTACTTAATTGCACTACAAACGAGGCGTAAATACCTTAAACCCTTGTGGGTTCTGAACTTGTGACCTCTCTTTCAAGAGCAAAAGTTCTCCACCACTAGGCCAACTTAAATTGTACCATTGTGAAAGAGGAAAAAGCTTGTTACACGTGATAATTCATTACCCTACAATTTATTGCACCCTTTGAAATTCTTGTAAATTCTTAAATGATGTTTTAAAACACCTAATAAAGCATGTTTTGGAGACCTAATGTAAAGAAATTAACACACTGAGGGAATGATGCAGCCACTATTCACACCTTAGATTTCATTTTCGTTATTGTAAACTCAACAGAACTTATTCTAAACCTTTCATCAATCTTCTACTCCATAATTGAAAAAGCCTTTTTTTTTTAACTCCTAAACTTGACTCTTAAATCTGTTAGAATTGAAAAAAGCCTTTTTTTTCAACTCCTAAACTTGACTCTTAAATCTGTTCCATTACAAACATTTTTTTTTCTTTTCTGTTTGACAATATTTAATAGTTTTTGTGATTTGACAATTTTAGTAAGTTTGCATGCTTATTCGTATGGTTTTGAAAGTTGTCATTTAAGACTAAAAAAAGTAGGGCTATTTGTCAATTGTCTAAATTTAATTGCATATCGAAGTTTGGAAATAATTAATAATCCAATATTGAAAAATATCTGAAAAACCATTAAGACTTAAATTTCAGACCTTAGATGATTGAAAAGTCTTAAAAAAAATGTCAAGAGTTGCTCCAACTGAATGAGTCTGAATGAGTTCTATTGGCAATGTTATTGATTCTTCAATTCGTCTCTGTGTGAAATTTCAACTCAAAAGAACTCCTACGTGAAAAGTTATGACCTTTGGAAATTCTTGCATCATTCTCCTTTAGTTGAAAAGAACTTAGCTTTGCAATTTTCTTTATTGGAACTTGTGTTGATCCAACTTCTTTGTTAGCCCTTCACACTATGCTAGATACTTGTTGTATGACTTTGGGTGTGTTATGATCTTCCTGTCCAATGTTTGTGCAATATTTTCATTTGCTTGGGTTTCTATCCAACGATGCATCTTTATAGGTTTTCCAGACTTCAAATCACTACTTATGTTTGCCCATTTGTCGTAGGGTGATAGAAGTTGCTAAATTAGAATTTACTCTTCATCCTCCTCCACAATGTCCTCCAAAAATGACTCAAGAACTTGGGTATCTTTATTTAATTTAATAGTTTTTGGGACACCATGCAATGAACCAATGTTTTAATAAATCTGCCACCCTAGTCTCTTGAATAGTCTCTTTGCACGCAATGAAATGAACCATCTTAGAGATCTTATGAAATGAAGTTTGGGAGGAAAGAGAGTGTATTTTTTGCACTTGAGGTAAAGTTGAAACAAAAAAACAATTTATTCTCGAGTGTGACTTTCAAAGCCAGTAGACACAGTTTTGAAAGCACCTTGACAGCCAGTTCTTGGGGCAATCTATTCAGTGAAGGGTATGTGGAGAAGTTAGGCGCTCTCATCATCATTCTGAACAAGAAAAGGGTTGAAATGCAGAAGTTGATTTGTGAAAGGATCTATCCCATAGACTATATTTAACCTCGTGGACGTTAATTTAATTTCTTCTTCTTCTTCAACAATCACATAATGGAATCATTACCTCATTGTGTGTTTCGCAGGCTCTTACATAAATCCATAAATATGTCCATGGTCCTTTGTGCATTGGTTATGCCATCTACAACGCTATATTATGCGAATGTCTTTAGCCACTTGACAAATCTTACGCCTTGTCACGTATCAGGTTATGTTTGTTTTCATCTTTGGTTAGTAGTATTTGTCTTCTACCAAAGTATTTGTCTAGTAGTATTTGTTTTACCTTCACCAAAGTGCCCGACCAGCCCATTGCTATGAAGCTCTCTTATAATATTATATCTAAATAGGCCTAGTTGGAATACCGAGTTGCTTTCCTTCAGAGATGTGGCTATCTCAGATAAGATACTCACCGTAAATGTACTTGGCTTCTTTTCCAATAACGATGTACTATGGAAGGGAGGCCCATCTAGGCCTTCCAAAAGGGGGAAGATTTCTGAGGGGATAGGTTCGATGGAGAATTAATGGAGAGTTGACCCCTCACTTAATTAGGGGTTAAAATTGTGCACTGGATAAAGGTGGTAGGATTGGGTGAAGATTGGGGCGCTGAGTAAAATTGATTCAGGATTTGATATTTAGAGAGAACATAAATTAAATAAATTTTATGTAATTGATTTTGAAAGAAATAGAATATAAAGGGAAAAATTAAATAATAGCATTATTTATTTGTTTTAGTAGAAGAAAGGGGTAAGATAAGATAGGGTAGATAAGTTATTATTTACATTAGGTTAAGATTTAGGGGTGATAGAATAAATGGATTTAGATGAAGGTGGGAAATAATCAAGTATTAATTAAATAATAAATATCACTTAATATGGAAGTGAAGTTTAGGATGAATTAGGGATAAGTTGACATAATGTAAATGGTCAAATTTAAGTACCTAAAAAATCAATTAGGTCGATAATATTTTATTTTAACCTTAATGTTGATGGTTGTTGCTCCTCCCATTTACCATAATCTTAACGCTCATGAATTTGTTGAAGCAATACTATAAAAGAACTCGTTATTGTCATGTTTAAGTGGAAACTTGTGTAACACTAAGATAACTACTCTATAAGGCCTAGTAGTTAGGGATCTGTGAGCCCTTATCCTTTTGTTCTACAAAATGATTTGGTAGGGCTTGCACCTTTCATTTATGAACTTTTAAAGGTCATAATTTTTGACTTGAGATTTCATTTGAGTTGAAATTGCACATGGACAAGCATATCAAAGAATTGGAATGCATTTCCAATAGAACTTGCTCAATTGCACAATCTTTCAACATTTTTTGCAGGGCAATTTTTAATCATCCGGGGCTTCAAGTTGAGGTCTTAGTGACTTTTCCGATATTTCCCAAGATTAGATTTTCAATTATTTTGAGACTTTTGATATGAAATTAGATTTGACAACTGACAATTAGTCTTACTCAAGTTGATCTTAAAAAAATGTGAACTTTTTTAGCCACATGAATAGTCATTTAGACTTACTAAAAATGGTGTCAATAAAATTGCTATAAACTATCAAAAAGAGTTAGATTGTATTTGAAAGGATTTCAAAGGGAAGTTTAAAAAGGGTTTTTTTTCGGTTCTAGAGTAGTGGATTGATGAAGGACATGGAATTGGTTTCTTTGTGTTTACAATAATGAAAATGAATACTATGGTGTAAATTGTGGTTTCATCATTTGGTGTAAGAGTGGGAAGATGGTTGAGAGAGGAAGAGGGAGAGCAGGTCTTACCTAGATGCATAGGGATATGCAAGATCTACAAAGAAGTATTAAATCTTGTAGGTGTGATAACGGAATGGAGAATAAGATAGGGAAGACGATTCTAATGAAGAAACAAGGCAAAGAGATGAAGATTATAGGCATAACATGAAGGTCAAACACAATTAGAGTGCCTATATTTTAAAGAAAGAATACTCAAAGCATTAGAAGGGAGAAATGATGGAATCAAAACTAAAGTTTTGAATATGTGGGCAGTCTCAAATTAGAGGAACTAATAGATTGGTTGAACAACATGGAGAGATTCTTTGAATGAAAGACTTTGGTAGAGGAAAAGAAGGTGAAATTTGCATGCACTAAATTGAATGATCATGCAATGATCTGATGGGATCTTCTGCAAAAGGAAAGCATTAGAAAGTGGAAGGATAAAATAAAAATTTGAAGCAAAATGTTTAAGTTGATAAATAAATTCTTGACTATGGACTATGCATAAACTATTTTTAATAGATTTTAGAATTTGAAGCAAAACTTGTCTATTGTGCAAGATTGCTAAAATAGATTTTACAAACTCTCTATTTGTATGGATCATCAAGAAATCAATAAACGAATGGTTGCAAGGTATGTAAATGGTCTAAAATTCTTTATTCAATAAGAACTTGATCTGTATAGAATTAGTAACATGAAAGAAGAATATCAATCAACTTTAAAAGTAAAAGAAAAACATCATAGATTTTTTTTTCAAAAGTTAGAGGAGGGAGGAGAGGGATGGCATCTCCATGGTGAGGTGGTTTAAATTATGGTAGGGGAGAATCATGTAATTGAGTAGAGAAACTAAAATATACCCAACAAGACCTTCAAAACCAACAAAAAGGATGAGAATTTTTGGAAGTGAAAGGTTACGGTGGTGGTAGAGGATGTGATAACCAAAAAAACCTTTCATTCATTAAAGGTGTGGTGGAAGATCATAGGGAATTTAAAAGCTAAAACTATCACATGTAAGAGAGGATTTAAGGAGAACAATCCAGATTGAACATGGTTTAAGCCAAGGACGGGGATATAGGGGAAGATCTAGAGGTTCCATAGATGTGGGAGAGATTCTCATGATGAGAACAATGGTGATTCTAAAGAAAGATCAAGTGCTAAACAAAGGTTGTGATTGTTATTAGCTTCAAACCAAGAATATCTTATAATAATTGGGTAGTTGAACGAACCAATGAGAATTTGCTTGACGCTATTAAACAATTATTAGAAAACAAACTCTAGGGATTGGTACAACCAATTTAAATTTTCCTTATGAGAAGATAGGACTAGAATGAAAGCCTCGCTTGGAACGTCCACATACCAGTTGGTATATAATCAAAACCCTATCTTCCCTGTAAACCTATAGATTTCAACCCTCAAATTCATGGAGTTCCAAATTGATGAGGATAACATTGAAGTATGCCTTATGAACTTAACTTTGATGAAAGGAGGAAAATTACCCTTCAACATTTCTCAAAACACTAGGCAACCATCAAATGTTGGTTTGAAAGAAAACTAAGGTCAAGACTTTAGAATCTTTGACTAGGTTCTCCTATGGGATACAACCAAAGAAAAGAAGGGTGACCACCACAAGTTTGAATTTTTTTGGGTGGGCCCATATCAAATCTCTAAGATTCTTTGCAAGAACACTTTCCGGATCATTTTTTTAACTGGAGATGTTGTGCCATTACCGGTTAATGAGAAATTTCTCAAACATTACTTTGGTTCTTAGTGATTTGCAACACTCTTGTATTTTAGTAGTTTAGGTTTGCTGTCCTTTTTTGTGCTTGTTTGTCTTTTGCTTTGTTATTTTTTTTCTTTTGTCCTTTCTTGTGTTGTGTTTTCCTCTTGGGGGTTACCCATTTTGTCAGCAAGATATTTGATGTGTGGTGATTATGAAACCTAAAAAATCTTTGAAAACCTAACACTTTTAAAAATATAAAGATCTCCATAGGAAAAAAATGGTATCAAGCAAGGATCGATTATTCTCAAGTGAAAAATCCAAAGTCACACACCTCTCTTGATTGTCCATCATGTTTCCCAACTCACTTTATATGTTTCATTATCTCAAGATTGAAATGGATTAAAAGAAAAGACACCAAACTATATCAAAGAAAAGAACAAAATTATCAAGTTTTGCATAAAACTCAGTCTATGTGGGTAATTCAAGTATCTCTACCAGAGGTAGCTCTATTTGGGTCTATAGATGCCTAGTTGAAAGAAAAGAATTATCAAAGACAACATTGCATGAGAAGAATATGGTTTAATCTACATAACATGAGTATACGTATCCTTGTTTGCTTTAAAAAAAAACCTAATGAAGGGAATGAAACACTTACACACATGATGGAGTTTACAAGATGACATTTGGGTCTTGTAATTATTCATTACCAGATTAGTTTTTTTTAATCTTAATATGGCTTGAATGAATCTAAATCAGGTAGTCAAGTCCTAATTAGTTTTGGCATTCTTAAATGACCTAAGCATTTTTCCCTGCCAAGTCGCCATTTGTTATGCCCTACATACACACCCCATATTTTAACTAGTTGGAATGGGGAACACCTCCACTTTCTCTCTTCTCCCTTTTCCCTTTTCACTTTTCTTTCTTTCCCCTTTTATTCCTTCTCTTTCTTTTTTTGTTTTCTTTGTTTTTTCTTGTTTTGGTGCTTGGGAGTTTGGGTCTTTAATGGGTCTAAGATCCTCATCCAGCATGAAGTCCCACCCTTGTAGCCACCCCCTTTGTTTTCTTCTCTTTTTGGGACTTCGATTCAATGAAGGATCTTAAGATTTTATCTTAAGATCCTCGTTCCACCCAGATTTACCATTTTGACCCTGTTTGTTTGTTTGTTTGTTTGTCTAGACTTTTAGAGTCTCACAAGCATATTAGAACCTTGTCCTAATGTTCTTGTTTGCCTTGAGTTCCTACTCCTACTTTTTGTTGGTTTTCTTATCTAAGCTTTGAGATTTTGACGAGATAGTGGATGTGTGGACTTTCTCTAATGTTTTTCTTTTTCTTCGTTTCTTAGACTTGCCCAACCATATTAATGGCAGCCATCTTAAATCATATAGGGATATTTCATGAACTTTAAATGGTTATTTTATAAATTTTGAAATTAGACATTCTAAGGGAGATTGAAACCACCAAAATATCCGAGTGTCTTATATTTAAACTTGGTCGAAGATATCTCATGCTTGAGTTGTTGTCTCGGGTTGTTGTGTGTGTGCTTGTATGCATGATTCGTTCTTCTCATGTTTGACAAGATCCAAAATTAGGTAGGTCCTCTGCCTAATTCCCTTGCTTGTTGTTTTTCATTTTCCCTTTTTATTTTTATTTTTTTGTTTACTTTTTTATTTTAATTTTTCTTGTTTTGGTAGCTAGGGTTAGGGTTAAGTTACACTATCTTTTTAATAATTGGACCCGCTAGATCCTTCCTGCCAAAGATCCCTAGAGTTCGATATCCAAATTAATCTAAGAGGGAGTCATTCCCACCAGGAGTCCAGACTTGCACTCCCAATTTGATCTACCACTGAAAATAGTTTAGATTGTGTCCTAGTTGAGAAAATCTTATGTTTAGAAGAAGAGTGATAAAAACCCTTTGGGACTTTGGGCCTCAAAGGGATCATTGGATTTAAGTTGTAAACTAGATTTCCTTATGAGCTCTCTGTCATCAAAAGGATGTAAACTCCAAATTATATGTATACACTTCACTATGAATGTGTCATCGAAACTTTGGGCCTTAATGAAATTCCTTCCTTAAAACCTTCAAACTTGATCGACTCGTAGACTGGTGACCCACGAAAGGTAAACATTCAACACATTCATCCTTATGAGACTATGGGTCTCGTAGGAATTAAAGAATCATATCCCAAGTCCCACAAACCTTTCAATGGTCCAATGTCTGAGGTTACAACATGAATATTTGTGCGAGAGTTTGAGTCTTGAAGGGATCTCTAGACCAACACTTTATAACCGTCGAACTTCCAAAGGCTCAATTCTTGAATGGCCAAAAAATTTGAAACACAAACATCCTCATAGGACTTTGGTCTTATGAAGACCTTTTAAGTAGATCCTTAAAACCTTTGTTTGCTTGAGGTATCAATCCTTGGTCCATTTGTCCTCCAAAGGCCTGAAACTCCACAAAATGTTAAAATTGATAGAATTTACTTAGTTTAGGAGATTTAAATGATTCTTCCTTATTCCTATTGAATTTTATGACATTTTATGTACCTCAAGCATCTCAATATGAGGAAATAGCTCTTAAAATTGCATAAGAAGTATCTGAAGATGATAAAAAAATAAACAAACCCAAGATTTACAAACTCCCATTAATCATGAAGTACAAGTTTTAGGAGGTTCTCAAAGGGTCTAAGTTCAACTTAGAATTGCAAAGTATGACTAATTTTGAGATGGGACACATTGATAGATAATACTTGGAGAGGGATATCTTTGGAGATAATACATCTCCAAAACATATAAGAATTGCATACTAGGGACCATAACATGTGGTCAACATTCCAACTTTAATATAGTGCCTTGAGTTAATAGTCTCCATAGGTCGACATTACAATCTAGGCACCTATAAGTCTAGTGACCCAAATGGGATTGACATTATTGACCTACCCCCAAAATGGTTGCCATGTTAAATTTTGACCTACCACCCTACCAAGAGTTGACTATGTTCACTTAGACACTAAGTAAAGAAAAATACAAATTAGATGAGGCAAATAACATAATGCATTTCAATAGGCATTGTTTGAAAACAAAGAGGAAGTTAGTAGACACAATACTAATCAAGCTGATAAGAGAAAACTTCATTCTAGAATTAGCTAATGTAATCACATTGCTAAGTAGACCAATGGGGAAAGAAGAACCCATGACTTATGAAATCAAAATATTTCACTTCATCAATGTGATATTGAAAGAAGAAAATTTTGATTGGGGCCATATTGTGTCTAACTAATTGCATGCACAATTAACCACAATGGTGCAAACAATAATTATATGAATTCTTATGTTGTATATTTGGAAGTTTAGAATAGGGATTTTCCTTGGATTTATCACATAAGGAATCAAAGGAGAGGGTCCAAACATGAATAAAGTATGGAAATTCTACACAATTGGATCATAGGGAAGAAGAATTACATTTTATGAGGGTAAATGATGTATTCTTATATGCAGTTATCCATCAATGACTGATGACACAAGGTACATAATGACCAAAGATTGTATGAAAATCATTAAGGGGTTGGGATATTGGTTTTTCTAGTTCCATATGTATACTTACATCAGAATCTTTGGCTTCCCAAATGAACCCTTCCTCCAACCAAGATGTTGTCGCAATGAGATAATATTGATGGAGTTTTCTAAGCAAATCACTAAGGTCCATCTTATCCTATCCCGAAAACACAAAGCAGGTGTCAATTGCCCATTCAAATTGGGACTTTATGAGCGTCCTTCCATCCAAGAGGCCAAGACAGTAGTGGATGAAATCGAAGCCTCGAATGTCAAGCAATATGAAACCAAAAGCAATTATGATCTAGTAGGGAAGTTAAAAAGCACAATGCCAACTACTTTCCAAAATTATACACACGCATTGTAATACTTCTAGGCTAACCTTTTGGATGAATTTGAGGTAAGGAAGAGACAATACTGTAGATTGGCAAATTTTAAGATGTGATAATTTGGCATACAAGAAGATATCTCCAAGGGATATTTGATGATGGGGAGATATTAGAAGACAAATTGGTTACCAAAGTATTTAATTCTATAATGTGGTGATGGATGATGTGTCTATTAAAATAGTGTCTCAACAAGTGATTGATAGAATCTTGATGTGAATTGAACTCTAATTGATGTCTGCTAAGCTAGCCATTAGGAGAGTCGAGCAAAATATTGGAACTTATTTTCCATGATTAGATCCTATGGAATATAAGAGCCAAAGGGTGAGAACTAAAGTAGATAAAAGGTTTAAAGAAGAAATGAAGAATAAATCAATGCTAGAATCGATTCAAGATGTTGATCATGTTTTGAAATATTCTAAGATTTTGATGAAAGTTGTTGAAACGAGAGTGAGTAATAAACTAAGAGAAATGATAGTGATATAGGATATACCTCCCATGACAACAATAGGCATAGCTCTAGGAGAAGTAGAAGAGAAAACATTTGCTTAAGCTGCAAAGGAAAAATCTACTTTAGCAGAGACTGCTACCTTTTCATCATCCCAACAACAACCATCATCCTCACTTTCAATAGAGCCAACATAGAAACAAAGTGATTAGGTGATTATATAAACTTAATCAACTAAGCCTCCTGAAATAATCAAAGAATTCATTGAAGTGTATGAAAGTGAGTAGGAATCTAAAGAAGAGGAAGATGAGATGCTTGAGGAAAAATTAAAGATGAGGAAGCACTTCAAGATGAAGGTGGGATACAAAATACTTGTAGTTGAAGATGAAGAGAGACATGCAGATACTGAGGATGACCATCTTAAGAAAGAAGATAATATAAGTGAAAGTATAGACCCATCCAACCTAGTGTTTATATTAGAGGAGCAACAAAACCTTATCAAATCCATAGAAGGATAGGGAAATGAAGATAAAATTATGATAGCGAAGTCTAAATGGGAGAGACTTCATCTTAGAAAATGGCCTCACAATAGAAGGATAAAAATATGGAGAAATAAACCTCTTTAGTAAAATCTTAGCAAAAGTAGTAGAAATAACAACAACAAAAGAACCCATGAAAGTCAAACAAGCAATGCTGAAAAAAAGATCCCTTAGGATTCCTGACCTCATTTATTCACTCACACATTGTTGACCACAAGTCCATAAGATATGATAGTGGATGTGGAAAATCCCAAGTCAAGAAAAAGAGATGAATTTATATTCCACAAGGAATAATGAGCTACAAGAGAAGACAATAAAAATATCTAACCCAATAGTAGCAAAAGACGACATGAAGCTTACCCTCCTGTTCATACATGTTAACTTGGGTAAGCAAACTAGAAGAGAAGAGATAATATATTTTTAGGTAGATATAGCTACCGTTATATCCAAGAAGTATAAAAACCAAAAAACTAATGAGGAGCTCAAGGGCCAAATGGAATAGATGAAATAGTTTGTTCAAGGTATAATTACATGTCTTGCTCAATATGCCACAATTCAAGATGCATCCAAACTAATAGAAAAGCAAGATATTGACACTCTATGCCATAAAAGAAAAGGCAATCATAATGTATACTTGGGCCACAAAGCAACTAGAGGAAATGGAGGTGATTTTTGTAGGAGGATGCAAGGTTTATGAGGAGACTAATGCGATAGAAGTTCAAATGACAACTTGTATATATAGATGGAAAATAAATGAACAAAAATGTAGAGAGTAAATAGAACTTTTGGAAGAGATAGAAAGAATGGATCCCAAGGATTTATAGAATACATATACATTTGGGGAAGAAGATACTAATCTTGTAGACAAGTGTAGAGAAATTATATTTTTTGAGGTTATAGTCCTTGAATATAGGGTAGTTCTATTAAAATAGCATCATAATTTATTTACTGGTTATACAAAGTTTGAGAAATTTGTTTAATAAGTTTAAACCTCTTTTTAGATAACAAATACATAATGAATATTATGGACAATGCTTTGGTGGATTGGCAAAGAAAAATGGATAATGAACTTATTATAACCAAAGGGGTCAATCAACAGTTGTTGGATAGATATGCTGATTTAAGAGAAGTTGGAAAGGTAGTCGTTGATAAGATATGTGAGCTTAAAGGGTTAGTGGCCAAGTTTAAATAGAATTTACAAGTTCAGAGTAGATTGGGTCAATGGACCTAATGAGTAGGTCTTGAAACATATTTGGAAAGTTACAAATAATAGAAAACAAAAGAAGTTGAAATATCAAAGAACTTAATACTCAAGTTGCATGAATATTCTTTATTCTTTCATTATTTATTCTTTGTATGGCATGCTGATTTGGATAGGGAAGTGTGTGAGTTTCTATCGCCATTGGACGTGGCCAAGTTTAAATAGAATTTACAAGTTCAGAGTAGATTGGGTCAATGGACCTAATGAGTAGGTCTTGAAACATATTTGGAAAGTTACAAATAATAGAAAACAAAAGAAGTTGAAATATCAAAGAACTTAATACTCAAGTTGCATGAATATTCTTTATTCTTTCATTATTTATTCTTTGTATGGCATGCTGATTTGGATAGGGAAGTGTGTGAGTTTCTATCGCCATTGGACGGACAACTCACTCAATGAATTTGGTGTGGTTTTTCTTCCATACTAAATTTTGGGAATGGTTTAGAGTTATAACAAAGTATATTGGAGTGACAACTTACATGTGGCCAAACTCTAGTTTAATGTGTAACTTGCATGAGAATTCTCAAAAAACTCCATCTCTTGCACTATAAATGTTAAATGTAGACCATTTTCAAGATCTGAAGGATGAAGAAAGAATTAGGTCCATTGATAGAGACCATATCAATTTTAATGTTCAGTTTGCACTTAAGATTAGTTATAAGCTATTTTGTAAAACTTACGGAATTATGATACTAGTGAAGTCAAGCTAGTGTTTGTTGTTAAAATTTGGATATTAATGAAGATGCAAGTTCGTGGATTCTGTAATTTCTTGATCGCTTCATGCATGTGATTGGTGCTTTTGTCATTTGATTGTATCTATTAATTTTAAAGAGATAATTGTATTGTTGAATGATAATATTTTTTTTTTATTTTGATTTGTGCATGCAAACAATGATTAGATTTTTGGATGAATGTATGTTTAAATCTAAAAACACCTTTAGAATTTGACACTATTGATATTTATGATGGAGGATTAAGAGTAGACTGATCGTAAGAGGGATTGCTTGGGGATTTAATTACTTAAAGGCACTAGTCACATGTATGCTCTCTCCTTGCACTTCATGCGATATTTATCAATAGCATGTAGTAGTTATTTTATTTAAGAGGATTGCTTGGGGATTTAATTACTTCAAGGTATAACCTCATGCACATGAATTAGAGGGGTATATAAAAGGGGATAATGAAAGTTGTAACCCAATCTAGTCATGTTGTGTCTAGCAAAACTTTGATTTTTAGGTGATATCATGACAAGGAGTGCAATATTGGTCCAATATTTATAGAAAAAATTATTGACCCATGCTTGTGATGAGCTAGTGTTTATGGATGTGCCTCATGTACCCTTTTGGTATTCAAAGGATACACTATTTACCCTTATCTAGTATAGCATAAGATCTGTCAATCATCATCTTAGTATGGTATAAGAGTTATTATAAACTCTAAAGATAGTCACCATGTACCTCTTTGATTAAAGATAGATGCTTCTTGTGAAAGGCACCATAGCCTTCAAGGATCATGTGTATGCAACACTCCTTAGCTATCTAGTTCTATACCTATTTTACACACCTACTTAATTAATCATATGTGCGAATATTTTTGGTGTATTTTCTTATGACCATCCTATGCATGTCTATGGTCCATCTTGCTTGAGTCATCCTTGTGTCTTTGTTTGCTATCTTAATCCCTTTTCCACAAGTCTAGTTTAACCAATTGATTAATTTGTCTTGTTGTTGGGCAAGTCCACTCCCTTGTCAAAAAAATTGCCTTGTATTTAGGTGGATACACCCTATGGAAATATCCTAGTCCAATCCATCCATCTATCTATCATTTGATGAATCTGACTTTAATTTTAGTGAATTTGTTATTACTTAAGTGAATCCACCTTATACTTGGGTTAATCTATATGGTCTTAGTACCTTATAATTATGTCATGCAACTTGTCAATCTCTAGATTAGACAAATCCATTCCTCCTTTGGTAAATTTAATATGTCTTTAAGTGAATTTGTCTTGTTCATGTTGAGTCACCCCCTTTTCAATCCAATAATCAATAGACAAATATGCTCTATCCTAAGAAGAATTTGTTTCCACTTAGGTGAATCTACCCTATCTATAGTTGAATCCATTTGCAGTATTTTGAATTGTTGAAATGAATAAAATAATTTTCATTCATAGTACCAAAAGTGTGTTTCCATCTAATCAAACCTGTCCTATATTTAGACAAATTTGTCTTTCACGTATTAAAGAAGATCTAAGCCATGTTTGAGAAAATATAATTGCATACACAAAATAGAGAGAAAACCCTTAGGTCCACATGATATCCAGTGTTCTCTTGAGTCCAAAACTACAAGAGATTAATTTTTCCACACCATATCCAACTCAAAACAATTCATTTTTATAACCCAACTATTTCTAGGTTAGCACATCCAAATCTAAGCTTATTCAAAATCTCATCTCGAGCTTAGTATAATCCCTAGTTTGAGATTACTCTAAATCTTAATATGATCTTTATTAAACAAACCGATATCCTCTTTCATTCTCATTCAAATCATCACATGACTATTATGACTGAATATTATATTTATGGCTTCCTTTGTCATAAAATTCCCCAAGATTCACCCCATTTTGATGATGAAATTATTGTGGATCAATACAAGTATGAAATTAATCCACTTGATTTTGATGATGATGAAGTCTTGTTGATCTAGACAAGTGTGAAAATTGATCCCCGTGATGCCATCACCACTAGGAAGATTTCCCCAAGGACAAGTTATCATGTGATTCCTCCATACATAACCCATTACTAATCCTCATGCTACCTTTGCCAAGGAAATCTATTATCTTTGTCACCCACATCTCCCTTTTATTTATCACCCACGTATCCCCCTCATCCAATATCTATGCCTTCTCTCTTATTCATATCCAAACCTTCATCTTTCTGTAATGACACAATCACCTTCACCACCAATCCAAATCCACCATCCTATTACCCATTAATCCATCCTGTAATATATAATCCTAACCCCCCAATACTCCTAATCCTCCAATCCATAATACTAATCCTCCCAATATTCCTAATCCACCAATCCGTAATCTTAATATGCCTGTTATTATTAATCCACATTAATACATCCTATCTCAATCCCTCTTATGATCCATCTTCTCTTAATCCTCCATCTAATCCTCTCACCCTTCGTCTAATCACTATCTTCTAATCCATAATCCCATTCATCCCTCTTATCTTAATTTTCTATCTAATCCTAATCCTCCATCTAATCCCAACCCTCCATCTAAGCCTAAATCATTTATCGTTTTCACTCTATAATTCCTCTAAGAAGTATTCATAAAGAAGTCATCTCACAAATATCCCAAAATTATAGAGTTAGATTACTCCACTCAACCATATAATTTCAGTAGTGATGACGCTTGTCTCCCGTCCAAATCATCAAATGCATCCCATCTATTAAGATGACCCCATTCCAATCCAAATCTCTCACTCCTAGCATTTCCCACTCCCAATCCCATGAACTCGACAAAGCCTCCATCCTTCCATCGACCACATCTTAAGAGTATATCCAACACTTCTCCCTTATTGTACCATCCATTTCAACCCAAACATTCCAAAACCTTGTTACAAAGCATATCAAAATATTCCCTCATCCAAATTAAGATTTTACTGCCTCAATTAATCCCTCCCATGATCCCTTATCACCCCCCCTCAAAATCAAGATCCTCCCATTATATCTAATTCCTCACACGATCCTTTATCATTTCCTTCCCAAACCATCAAAATAATAAGCATCCTACTTCAAATCGTATGCTAAAAAAAATAACTATCAAGGAAAAGGATTAGGGATGCATTAAGAAGGTATCAAGGAACCCTTCAATACCAATTAAAATACACAATCACATAGTTTAGGTTACATGACCCAAGACATTCAGTCAAAAAAATGATGGTACATGTTGGCATCAACAATGTAGGAAAACTGAGAGGTGGGGGGTGAATCAGTCTTCACTAAACTCAAAAAAATTAATCTCAACTTTAGATCTAATCAGGAACAACAATAGAACATATAAACACCACATCAATAACACACATAATACATGGATTTTTGACATGGAAAACCTGGTCAAGGAAAAAACCACAGTGGGAACCTACCCATAATATGATGATACTCTGCAGTAGTATGTGTAAATATTACAATGGGGATTGCACATGCATTCAGACACACTACCTAGAGCTCATTGCTCAAAAACAATAAAGGGTAACAACCTTGGGAAGGCTCACTACCTTACAAAGATCGAACGACAGTCCGAATTACATGAACTGAAAGAATATCATCTCCAAATGATCACAGTTCCGGTTAAGAACACTGTCTGCACAACAACACTTATTTTCTCTTCTCCACTACCGAAGGATAAATTCACTTGTTCACACATACAATACTCTCACATATCGTAAATACAACTGCGAACATACATCTTACATGATCACAACACTTATTTATACAAATAATTAACCTTAACATCAAGGTCGACTCAACACATAAGACCTAATTACAAAATTACACCACACGATACATAAATCCATATGCAGACCAATATAATGTCAACAAGGACATAGCATGGACCCAAATCAAATCCTCGAACATGCAACACCACCGAATATCTTGCCAAGATCATCCACAACACGCAACAATCATCAAGTCGGCCAAAAGGTCGCATAACACGAAGAATACCATCAGACCAATAAAATATTCAATAACATGCACCACGATCAATGCGGACCACCAAAAAATGATCAGAGAACATCAACAAGAAACATGAATTCCACCACAATAACCGCAACAAATCGGATAACAAGAATCATCATTATTCCTTCACCGGAGCTCAAGAACACCAACAAATTGAAAGATATGCTTGTGAAGTTCCAAATCATGAACCAGTCGAATTGAGGACACACATGGGTGTCTCAAACACTCTCCAAAATCCACACAATATAAGGAATCAATTTCGGAGCAATACAATCCAGAAATCACAACTCTATAATACAGAACCAAAAGAAAAACCAACCATCACACTGGATCACATAACTCAACCAAATCACCATCCGGAATATTGAAACTCATAATGAATCAACTAGAGATTAGTATCTCAAAACCCATTAATCTGCACCCAAAATAACTCTCTGCAACAAACCAATTCTCTGCAATACAAGAATATGTTGACATCAATGACAACAACACATTCGAACAACTCTAATATCCAACAATACACCCATTGTGAAACCTAAGATAAATTCTTCCTAAACCATAACGAGTCCTTCCAATCATCCCAGTTAACCATCTATTACCATTCCCCCTCCTCCATCATACCAACCTAAAACCACTATTTCTATCCATCTTTCATCCACTAAATCCATTTTACTTCCCCATGCCCCACAATCCACTGTTATATGTCCTCCACATACTAAATCCATTTTGGGTCCTTATATCCCAAAATCATATCATCCATTTTATCTTACTGATCTCCCCATCCACCAATCACCTATCCGTAAACCCATCATAAAAATCCTCCTCTTATAATAACTAATCAAGATCAATAAAGGCATGTATCCATGCTCCCCATCCAATATCCTATTTCCATCATTGCATCCATATCCTTTCCAAAAAAATCATCTTTTCACACCCACACCATTGCTACAAGAAATAATTTGGATACCAATTTAAGAATGGATAAAGATAAAAACCTATTAAAACCTAAATATCACCATATCCCATCAAAAATACATGTTAAAACAAAGGGAGAGTTGATAAAAAAATGTGATAGCTCTTATAAGCCACAAAGGCCTACCAAAGAAAATAGATCACGTGGATCCCAAAGTAAAAAAAAAGTAATGCATTCAAAGGGAAAATCCATCCTTACACACACTTTCCAACACCTCATCCCTTATCCCACATACTTTCCTCGTCAAATCCTATTAATGCATACATTTGCATAGTTCACTTGTCCTAATAAGGCTGTACTAACATTTGATGATCACTTCAAGTATGGCCCTATTACCTCAATATGTAACTAGATTCTCGAGTCCTTTTTACATATCCTTATCATCATATCTTCCAGATCCATTTATCTCAATTCTTATCCTTATCCATGTCCACCCATAAACTCCCCCCCCAAAAATAAAATAAAATATAAAATAAAAAAAATAAAAAATAGGGAAAAAGAAAACAAGAAACAATAAATAAAAAAATTCATTTAATTGCAAAAACCTATTAAACATGCAAATTCTAAAAGTATTATGATGAAATTCTAGCAAACAAATATTGTGTAAGTATCCCATCCATTTTCTCTCAACACTTGGGGCGAAAATTTCTTCTAGCTACCTATCCATCACATCCCCAATCCCAACTACTTATCATACCCATCATATCCTATCTATTATGATCCCTCCACCCCCTTCTATTCTTGATAAAAAATAGGGGCATCTATCCATAACATGCTTTGGAAACCACTTGGCATATATTTCCCAATTACACAATTTTAATCCCTCTATCCTTCTATCCTTACATCTTTTTTCTTCCCTCTAATCCATATAATATTTCATTTAACTATCCTCATATACATCCATCTACCTCCCTCATGCTTTCATAATCATAACTTCACTCCTATCATGACCATCATTGTGCCTCATCCCACATGACATATCTAGAGTGGGGCACCTTATTTCTTTGTGACATAGTCCTTGGAGATCACATCCATTAATCCACCATCCTTTGCCATCACATCATCCTTCCTTCACCCAATCCTTATCTCCCCATCATCCATATGCCAATGCATCATACCTATATCTTTTATCCCATAATCCCTTGTCATTGGTACTTGGTTTTATGCTCCTCTCTTGAAATCCGATACCTTTTATCCAAATTAGTTCTCTCTTATGATTGTACCAATATCTCCTATCATTTTTCGAAACCACATTATAATGTAATCAACATCCCTTGTATATAATATACATCCTATAAATCCCTCAATCAATTTATCCTACATGTTTCTAATCCATTCAGTCTATTCTTCCTATCTTACATCTATCTCTATCCCATCTATTTTCTTCATCCACACTTAATCATGGATTTCATATGGACATGTTCCTTCTCCCACCCTCCCATCTTTCATTGGTTTTATCCTTGCATCCTGTTGGGTGAGATAATTTTATATTGGAAAGGTTTACAAAATAGTAGTATCAACCATAGTACGTGAGATTTAATCTCTCCTCACAAAGGGAAGGCTGCCTTCTTATTTCTTTTTACCAATTAACTCTTGATTAAGAACTAATACTAAACTAACTATTTGGGCACTACAATCATTAATTCCTCTTATTTTAGGGTTTATTTTTATCCTATTCTCTTATTTCAGATTAAGTTTTTGGTTAAGGAAAATTAGGTTTTAAGAGACTCGAAACCCTATACAAGACAGGTTTTGGAAGGACCTGCAACCCGAACCGAAAGATAAACTTGAAAGTCCAATCAAAGAAACATAACACAAATGAGACTCGACACAACCAAACAAAAGATGAGATACAACACAAGAAGGACCCCCAACAAAAACCAGTGAGCTACAAAAGACCAGCAACCCCAACCCAACTAGTACGGATCAAGAAATTGACCTACCCTTGTGGGATTGAAGGGTCATATCAAAAGAGGACTGCGATGATTTAGATTTTCTACGTTTAACAGTAATCCATCCCTCCTCAACCCTAGCAACAACCTTTTTCCAAGAGGATGGGTCCAGAATAGAGGACCTCCCATCACCAGGAGGAACAAAGCCAACATCTAGAGAGGTAGGGACAACAGAAATCAAAGAATCAGACAAAGATCTAGCAGCAATCTGGGAAGCGGGATGGTCATCCACCAAAGAAGAAGATCCAACATTCTTCAAACGATCAATCGAGATGCCACGACAAGCATCCACACACTCCTGAGGCAAAGCTACACCAGAAACAGAAGCAGTAGCCAGAGGCTCATCGGCCTGAGGAACCTGCGCAACCACCTAGGAGAAGCTTTTCTTTTTAACAAAATAGTGTTAAGAGGAGGCACCCTTCCACCAAGAAGCATATCTTTTTTTCTTTTTATCTATTTCACACCGTGCAGCAACATGTCCATTCTGGAAGCATTTTCGACATCTAAAGGGGATACCCTCAAAGTCAAGCAGTTGGACCCAAGATCCCAAGGAAGATTCAATCTCTATCTCAGCTGGAAGCCCTTTAGAAACATCAATGTTAACCAAAATCCGAGCATAAGTAGAATGATAAATTTGGTAAGAATCCTTATCAATCATTAGGAATTCGCCTAAAGCCTCCCCCACTTTCTCTAGCAGAGAGTCCATCCATAGATGAAGGGGAAGGTTAGGGAGCCTAACCCAGATAGGAATCTCATTAAATGAATGAGTAGATGGGTTAAAACCCAAGAACTAGGGTTTAACCATCAAAACAAATTTGTCCTCCTAGTTGAAAGGATTAATACATAAAATTTTTGATCTATCCTCTGCATGTTCAAATTTAGCAATGAAAAAACCCTTGGCTGAAGGAAAAATGTTAATTGGACCCTTTAAGATTGGTTCCCAGCTTTGGGAAATCCAAGTGTGCAGTTGAGGAAGGCTTGGCCAAAAGCCCCGAAACCTACAAACCAGACCATGAGATTCAAACACAGAGGAGTTGTGGATGATCTCCTTTTTAGTATCATCAGATACCCTGAAGCCAAGGGTTTGCACATGGTAACAACCACAGGCCCCAAGCCACGAGTAGCCCGATCTGTATCAGAGGGCGCTGGATGCACCAGATCACCGTCCTCCGTATTAGCAACAAGTACATGATCGACCTTGGGCCTGCAAGGATCAACCACAGTAGCAACCTTCAGCTTCACACCAGCAAGGGTACCCCCAGGAGGCAGAGTAGACCCATCACTCACCCCCGAAGAGGGTAAGGCCCACACGGAAGATTGAATTTGAGCAGCCGAAGTGAGAGGCGAAGAACCCCCCGAACCCCCCGAACCCCCCGCCAACGCACAGACAGAAACCTCCATAAAGCCCCCATTAGCAACACACACAACAACCTCGCCAGGGGAGATTAAGTTATGTCTTCTCAAGACTTACAAATAAGAATGGTAATAAACAATAATAATTGATATCCACAAGATTAAACGAAAGAACCCCCCCACGTGCACCAATGCAATATACGACTTTAGGAGCTCACACAAGGTCAAAGACTTCTACAACCCTTTATACAAATTAGATAACAAAGATGTAATGTGTAGCAACAACAAGAATTCCAAGTATATTGCAACTTCAAACTTATGAAGGAAAGAAAATTTGCAGCTCAAAGACTTCAAACCTTCTCTAATTAAAATGCTG
Organism: Cryptomeria japonica; assembly: GCF_030272615.1. NCBI lineage: Eukaryota > Viridiplantae > Streptophyta > Pinopsida > Cupressales > Cupressaceae > Cryptomeria > Cryptomeria japonica. Next base: position 281,955,906 of record NC_081412.1, read on the forward strand.
ATTACTATCTCTAAATCCAATATTACAACTTAAAGACTATAAAAATCAGATTTAAAACCTCTTTAAACTTAATAGACATAACACAATACCTCAAAATAATTCTAGGTTATTTAATCACAATGACATAAGAACATTGTAATCTAATAAGAAAATGCTCCAACTCAAAGATTGAATTCAAAATCGCTCCTTTCTATTCACTTGAAATTGATTTGCAAAATAAAATAAAAGTCTTAAATCACTACACAAAGTGATAGAGTTTTTTGTTATGCGTAAGGATGATTATTTACAAATGAGCACCCTCATATATATAGGGGAGGGGCTATGAGGAAAATGTACAACTAACTATGACTTATTCAATAGTACAATCCTACTTGACTTTGAATTGTACTATGGCTACATGTAATTACATTTTTTCGAATGACATGTAGGATGTCAAAAGAAAACTACAAAGTGCATATGCTAAGAAAAATAATTTAAGTGTGATGGGGCATTTCTTCATCATCTCCATTCTTGACCATGAATTCTTCAAATAGTGTAGTCCATCTTGGATATCAGTATCATTAGGTTCGGATGTGTTTTTTCCAATTTCCCTAACTCGTATGATGGTATCCTCCAAGCCAATCAAAGACTTCTTATAGAGACCCAAAATGCACATCAAATTATCTAGAGACACTTGGAGATCTACAAACTTGTCAACATAGGCTATTGAGAAATCATTAGAATCAATTTCCTTTTGAATGAGAGATATAAGCTCTTGTAGTACTATATCCTCAAGAAGAAGTTTTTGAATTTTATTATTTTTTTTACAAGGGATCTGTTCAACTTTAGCAACAATGTCTCATCATTTCTCTTCACCTATTTCCAGAGCTAATTGCAAATCCTTAGTTAGATCCTCAACAACTTCTTTCCTATTTCTCATGAGTTCTCTAAACCCAATGTACTTTTCCCTAGATGGGATACCACCATTGTTAACCAAATCTCCAAATCCATATTCTTGAATTTGATCCAAGTTGTTACATCTTAGGCCCATGATTCTAAATCTTGTGATAAAAGTTTTGATGTCTTCTCCAATTGGGACTCAATGCCTTTCCATTTTTTCATCATCTTGAAGGCAATTTTCAAGAGGTGAGTGCCTTGTTCCACCATTTTAGAAAAAAAAACACTAACACAAGAATGATACTTTGAAGAAACTCTATAGCTTATTCATAGTTTCTCTCTAATATTAGTCATCTCTCTATAAATCTTGTGGTAATGGTATTCAAGGCTTAGGGTAATGACACTTGCATCTTTAGCAAGTAAAGAGGGTTTGAACTTTCTAAAGCACCATGTTGAACTAATGGAGGTTTATAGTTGAATGTAGAAGGTCAAAAGAGTGGAATGTCTTTGATGTGAAGGAACATGTCAAATGGGTTATTAAGTTTGCCTTGATTTTTGCTCTTACTAAGCCTCTTGTTATTTTATATTTTCACAAATAGATCAATAAAGCTTGCACAAATAAAACAAAACTCTATTATAAAGTGTTAGATGCTTGGTAGGTGATAGTTGAGAATATTTTTTTATATTAGACCAATGCAAAAAAAATACAATACAAAAAATTAGTTGTAGAATAAAAGCCACACATATTTAAAAAATGCATTATTGAACAAAGCATGAAATAAGGCATACAAGCATTATAGTTTTATGAAGGAAAAAACTAATTAAATAAAAATGACACAATTATAAGGAACAACAATATCTGAGAAGATTTGGAACTTGAATAAATGAAAATACAAAGATCACTACTTTTAGTAAGGACTGTGTATAAGATTAGACAAATAATCTATTCTTTTTAATTCATGATCTCTGACTAAATTGGTGAGAAGTGATTTTAATGATTTTTCATTAAGATTAATTTACTCATAATTCTATATTTTTTAAAGGCATTTCTTCATTCAACCTCAATCATGTGTATGAGTGCTTGGAAAAATTATATCACAAAAAAAGTGGTGAAATAGTAAGAACTAAGCATCTTCTTCATTCAAATATTTTTTTCTAATTTCTCGCTATGAAATCACTCTAAACCAGAGAGTTTTTTAGTGGCGAATCTTTGCCAATTGGCGAATTCCGCACAAATAGTCTGGGACAACATCGTGGTCAAATCGCCTGGAATTTTGGGGTTAATGGTACACTGTAGAATCTGGCTTCACCATTGATCACACACTGTTGACGTGCATGCTCGTAATATTCGCTTGGAATCACTCAGACTTGGGTATTAGATCACCTCTCTTATTCGCCAGCAATAGTAAAATGACCACGTACCCAAGACCTAATTCGCCAATGGTAAATTAAATGTTCATTGCACGCGTCGGCCAAATTCGCCAATATCAATTGAAACATTACAAGCATTCGAGGACCCATTTCGCCCCGCTTAAATTAAATATTCATTGCATGTCCGCGCAATTCGCTAAAAATGCAATTAAATTAAATGTTTATTGGCAATTGCGACGCCTGGGCCCCGCACAATTCGCCAAAAATGCAATCATGGATTGCTATAAATACACTCTTTCTTACAATTTGTTCGTGTTTGATTAGTAAATTGGGAGCTCTCGAGTCTCGATTCGCATTCCACAAATAGAGTTGGAAAGTTGAAGTTCATTGTAGGGCAGAGGGCTAGAATTACAATCCTGGAACATAGGTCCAGGCATTCCCGATTCCTGATTCAGAGAATTGAGAAGGCATAAAGGTGAGTAATCATTTTTTCATACTTGATAGTATTAATTTTAACTTTTAATTCTTAGTGAGAGGTCAAGACTCAAGATGTCACAATCAGACATGGGTGAGACTCCTCAAGGTGGTGAAGGGATTGAGATGTCACACAAGAGTGAGATCAAGATTCCTCAAGGTGGTGAAGGGACTGGGATGTCAGACAAGGGTAAGACTCCTTAGGGCGGTGAAACTAAAGGGATTGAGAGGCCATTAAAATGCCCAAAACTTAAACTTAAAGATACTACCATAATGTCTTTCTTTGGAATTGGCAAAGTTTCTGGTCCATCAACTTCTGCAGTTGCAGAAGCCATTCACAGTAGCTCACCACCACCACAAGGTGGGATTATCATTGAGTTAAATACATCAAATGAGGATGACAATACTGACATGACATAAGATGTTATAAGGGATACACATAATGAGATAATTCACTCGGATGCAAATGCTAGTACTGAAGATGATGTTGGTAGGAAGAAAAGAAAAAGGAAAGTAAAACTGGGGCGAGAGTGGGAGATGACAAGGATTTTTAAGATTGATTGGGTAGTAAAGTACCCATTCATTGAACCGGTCCCAAACAATGATGAAAACCAACATAATGCAGGTGTAAGATTTGTAGTTGGAAAACTAAAAGAGAGAAGAAGATGCAGCTAAAGATTGACACCATAGAAAAGCATACTGGTAAGGTTTATGAAAAACAGATCATAGACGGAAAGGAAACACGAGTAGTAAGATGGAAATCAAAGGAAGAATGTCTTCATGTTAAGTATGCCGTGGAATATGAAGAGCATAACCACAAAATGATACTGATTGGTAATAGTGGATTTGGAAATACAATCAAGGATGGGCTTGAACATGCAGTGAAAGATGCAAACCTGGCAAAGACTGTTCAGATGAGTGTTGTTTTTCATATTCTGTCGAGAGGGCATCCTATGAAAGATTTCCTAGAATTTAGTAATTTATTATCTTTTTTGAATGTTCCTCACTATCCTATGTCACACTGGTCAATAAATGCTGGATGGGAAATGACAAATTGTCTCCCTGAGGTAGAAAAGCAAAATTTACAAGTGTGTAAAAGAATCAAATTTTATTTCATTATCCATAGATGAAGTTACTGTCGTAGATAACATTGCTTGGGTTTGTATGCATGTGTATACCGTAAAAGAACACATCCGCCGAGCTCATCTACTCTGTGTTCGTAAAATGAGGGGCAATTCAACAACAAAAAATTTATATTTGGAAGTTAAGAAAGCTTTGAATGAAATTGCTGGTATGGATGACTTGACAATTGCCAAGAAGTTGGTGTGTGTTGGAGCTGCAGTAATGCAAGGTCAAAGGACTGGTCTTTGCACAAGATTACAAACTAGTATTGCACCATACATGGTTGGCATTCACTACATGGCCCATCGAATGAATTTAGCATATAAAATTGTAAGCAATTTCCCTACAGTGTCAAAAGTTGAAGATCTGGTCCACGAGCTCCATTCATACTTCTGCCGAAGTCCTAAACGTTTTGCAGAATTTCAGATTTTTGTTGAGGGAGTAACAACAAGAAACAAGTTTCTCAGGGATGTTGAGACCAGATGGATCTCCTTGCATGGACCAGTGGAATGAGTTCTAACAGAATATCAATCCTTGATTGGACTAATGTATGAGCAACGCCTCACAGTAGACAAAGCTCCCGATCTCTTACATAAGTTAAGTGATATAGAGACTCTGTTAACTTTAGCTAGTCTTCTCCCCATGCTGGATTCAATGAACAAACTTATTAAGAAAGCCGAAGACAGAACTATGTATATCAATGAGTATAGCACTCTACATAAAATGACATGCTTGAGCCTGGATGGTCTATATTCAGATCTAACAAGGCGAAGCTGAAATTTTTTTAGGTGGCAGATAATTACAGATTTGAATCATGCTGAAATTTTTTACATTTTAATACAAAAAATGAGTTATGTGTCTTTGTAAAAGGATTTCAGATACCAATGCACCAATCTAAGATGGGTAAGTGAGGCAGAGCACTACTAGTTAAAAAGGAAGATTTTGACAGGATTGTTAAATCTGTTAGTGATAATTTGAAGTCTATTGCATATGAACTTTCAACTGAGATTCATGAAAGATTCCCTTGAGAAGAAATACTTGAAGCCATGGGTTGTTTGTATCCTCAATTTTGGCATTCAATTGGAGATAATCCAAATGATGCAAAGATGTTTCATAAAAAAACTAGAGGAATTGATATTGACATTTTCAAAAGATGCATATTGCAATGGACAACCAATAGAAGGAATTTTAAATTCAGATCATCTTAAAAAGCAATGTAAATAGTTTGCATTGCTTATGAAACAACAGTTGGTTAACTTGGAGAATCCATTTGAACCTGGATTAATCACAAGGCTTTGGAAAAGGATAGATCAAAGTGAAGCATTGCGTATTGCAATGCTAAAATATTTAAAACTTGCTGATTTATGTCGAACAACGATATTGGGGTCGGTGGAAGATGAGAGAGTTTTAAGTGCATTAGGGCTTTTGAAATCAAAGATCAGAAACAAATTAGACAAAAATTTGGAAACTTGCTTGAGGTTGTTTGTAACCCAGTATAATGTTAGAGATTTTTCATATGATAGGGCATTGGCAATCTAGAATTCCATGCGTGAAAGACGAGGGCTGTGCAACACTTTAAAAGTTGGTGGTGCTATTGCTAGTGCTAGTGCTGAGACAAATGATGGATCGCAGACTCAGAGTCAGCATGAAGACGAATAAATTTTTGAATACTTGACTCAGAATGAAGATGAACCTATTAGCTAGTTAGTTTCTGGATCTTGAGTCCATTTGGGATATAGAAGCCTTAGAGTGGGTCACAAAAGTAAATTAGTAGTCAGTTTACAGGTATTTATAACTATTGTAATGCCCCGCCAGGAACCCTAAAGGAAAACAACACAAGTAGGCAACTAAAGGGTGAAATAATTTTTTTTAAAGACTAAGTGCACTAACTATAACCATTGCACGTTTAATAACACAACAAAAGTCTAACATATGATTTCCTAAGGGTTACCAATGAAGATTAATTCATAGATTACATTAACACCACAGTTAATCCAATTGTCTATTTACTTAGATAAATTAAATGCTCAAGTTCAAAACTACACATACTAAATCTTCATAATGAAAGAAATCAAAGTATTCCAATGCATTTACTTATCCATATTTCATTTATACATAAGATCAAAGCAACTGAATCAACATACATTCCACTGACATAATATTACAATATCCATAACTACATGGATTCCAATGATGCCAAAGATTACAAAGTTACACTATCAAGGTTACATAAAAGTCTGTTACAATGACCACAGGGTCTCACTTGAACAAAGATCTCGAACAAGAGCTGGTACATGAACCACGAACCAAGAACACCGGTGAAGCCTTTCCTCGCCTGAAGATACAATCTAGAACATCCGATGGGAAGTGGCACTACTACCCGACCATGTGATCCCGAAATGGAACCACCCCACCGTGCTAGGAGATAGTAGAAAACCCTCAAGCAAGAAAAGTAAGACAAGTACGAAAGGACTGCAAGACTCCGCAAACATCCATGTGACTCAACTCATAAAACATAAGTGACTCTAAGGAGAGAGTGTCATCGCATAGCTTGATGGTTACCATGGTAGAGCCTCCATAGGTCCCGACCCCCATCCTGAGTTATCCTGGTAACCTCTCTTGAGCCTTCGGTTCCAACTAAGTCTCATGCGGACCCTACCAATTCTTTCATGAAGACAAGGTGGTAAGTTTGCCATTCCAGGCCTTCTCGTAACATTATGAACCCCTTCACAAGCACTACACCTATGCACAAGGTACATTATCTTAATTAATATTTATTCTACCCACTCCCTAATCAATTATTAGGTTATCACTTTTTAACTGACTTCCGACGAGTTATCTTGTCATCCACTTCGGGCATGACCCCCGCTAGAAAACCACTCTCTCTCATAGGACACTAATAGGAAAGGTCTCTCTACGAGAACTCTATGGTGAAACAGATAGGCATAACTAATTCTGACAAACCACAGGTGAAGGATACACAATCACTAACCCAAGATTGACCATTTGGACAAAACACACAATGGCTCACATCAATAAGGTTATACAACAACACCTGACCAAGGAGATATAATAACATAGGAAACAATGACAACTCAACCAGAATTGCAACGAAATTAAGCTTGACTGCAAACACCATTTACACAAGATCCTAACACAGGCAATCTTTTCTTAAAACAACCAAAAGCACAAATAACTTGCAATTAAAGAATTTTTAGACTATAAGAAAATACAACTATATTAATATAAAGAAATCAATTTTGTCATTTGTCCAATAAGGTTAAATCAATCAGATAAAAATTAACCCCCTAATTATATGTTCATGATTACTTTACAAATAAACCCGATTAGATTGTATCAATAATCTAAATTAAATTCCAAATTAAAAATTATATATAATAATATAATATAATTACATAAATATATATATTCTATGAATATAATATTATATATTTATATCACATTAAATTATATAATAAAAAGATGATTTAATTTGAAATATCTTTCATTTCCAAAATAACATAATTAAAACCACATAAAATACTATATATATATATATTTAATTAATTAATTTTTTTTTTAATTTTTAAATTTTTTTTTTTAATACAATAATCTAAAACAAGTAAATTATATTTTCACCGAAAATTTATTTCCAATCAAATTTATTTACAGGGAAATTAATTAAAACATAATTTCTCCAAAATAATATAATAAAACAATTTCCCTTAACTTTTAATAATACAATAAATTTAATTAATAATTAAATTTATTTCTATAATAACTAATTATATCACAGAGATACACAAATATAAAAAAGGACTACCATAGCCAAATATCGAAACAAAAATCAAACAAGAGGGAATGGTTTCTCTGGTAAATCACATTCCTCCCAAATCTTGCAATTTCCATGCACAATAAAAATCTTGGCAAAATTTGCCATAATAACTTTTTCCAATTTTCTTAAATTTAATCTACAAACACCCAGGAAATAACTTATTTCCATAAACTAGAAATTAACTTCAGGAATGGACTTTAGCCAAGAACAAGAAATAATCAGACAAGATTTTAAATTTGTCAAACATCTTAACACACACATCATTCAGAAAGATAAAAGAAATAAAATATTTTCTTTAAAACAAACAATCAAAAGAAGCCACCCAACTTGGTATAGCTTTCCTGGAAGAAAATTTGTAGAAGAGAACCAATCCTTCAACAAGTTTCCAGATAAATTTCTCTTCACCTAAATCCCTGACCTGTTTCCTGTGTATCCTAAAATAAAGACCTATTTCCCTTTTTAAACTAAAATTCTAGGTTGAATATTTTTTTTTTCCAAAAACCTAAATTTAGTAATAAAAGCCATTTTATTTTCTTTACTAATTTTCTAACAAAGGATAAGTTAACATGCAATAATTAAAAATCATTTTTTTTTTTTTTTCTCATGCAAATTAATTAATTTTCTAAATAAAGAAATTAAAACAATACTTTAATTCTAAATAATTTATTTATTCTTTTATTTATTTAAAATTCTAGGAAACAATAAATGAAATTAATCTAATTTATTTTTCACTAAAATTTAAATAAAATATATTTCTAATATCATGCAACTTGCAACTTAATTTAATAACTTCTTTTTAATTAACAAAATTTATAATCTCAATGCATAAAACGCATAATTCAAAAATACCAACTATGAGATAACTCTATAAATTTAATTAATTAATTAAAGCCACTAAAACACACAAAGAGAACAAACCTCAAGCAAATACTCATAAAAAGATCAAACACAAAATACGAAGGCCGAACTAACTGACTGGACGACCAACTGACAACACTCACACGAGTGTAAATGAGTAAAATAGGGTCAACTACTATCTCCTCCACTTCCATCAGAAAATATAAGGCAAGCTCAGACTTGTGAAGCCAGGTGGAGACGATACCCCATACCTACTCGGTACTTGTACCTGCAATATCCTGCATCACCGAACCACACATGCATATATACTATATAGAAGACACGACATACACACCGATGAAGGATAATCACGATGTTCCTTGTCTCATCGAAATGAGTGAAGGAAAATCGTCCCCTTGCATGCAATACACTCGCATACACACAACATATAATTCCACATTGCATAAATAAAGTAAAATGTCAGTACATAGCAATAATCCATAAAATGCCATAAATCACAAGTACTAAATTACTGCAAACAAATTATGCATCTCATATCTAGATAAAGCATGAAATAATGTCATATAAATCTGAATAACACATCATGGTAATGCATCCATTGAATAGAAACAATAATAAAATATGATTCTAATGAGTTCACATGAGGAAGGGTACTACATTCTCTCCCCCAAAACTAGGCTTACTCCTGGAAGCCTAAAGAAAAAAAGAATACAACTCTCTCATATTCACTGCATCCTTCCCTAGCTTTCCTAGCCATGACCTAGCACTGTATAGAGAAAATGGTTCAGACCTACGGCAAGGATAAAACAAGGGAAACACAAACATTAAGACCTAAGCAAAAAGGTCAAAATGGATAGGCTCACTACAAACCCAGAGTACCCAGTGTTGAAACTTTGGCTCTGATACCAAATGTAATGCCCCATTAGGAACCCTAAAGGAAAACAACACAACTAGGTAGCTAAAGGGTGAAATAATTTTTTTTTAAAGACTAAGTGCACTAACTATAACCATTGCACGTTTAATAACACAACGAAAGTCTAACATATGATTTCCTAAGGGTTACCAATGAAGATTAATTCGTAGATTACATTAACACCACAATTAATCCAATTGTCCATTTACTTAGATAAATTAAATGCTTAAGTTCAAAACTACACATACATCTAAATCTTCATAATGAAAGAAACCAAAGTATTCCAATGCATTTACTTATCCATATTTCATTTATACATAAGATCAAAGCAACTGAATCAACATACATTCCACTGACATAATATTACAATATCCATAACTACATGGCTTCCAATGATGCCACAGATTACAAAGTTACACTATCAAGGTTACATAAAATTCTGATACAATGACCACAAGGTCTCAACTGAACAAAGATCTCGAACAAGAGCTGGTACATGAACCACGAACCAAGAACACCAACGAAGCCTTTCCTCGCCTGAAGATACAATCCAGAACATCTGATAGGAAGTGGCACTACCACCCGACCATGTGATCCCGAAATGGAACCACCCCACCGTGCTAGATGTGATGCTAAAAATGTGGTTAGTATAAGAGGCATACACATATAATGAGACAATAAAAACATAATTGAAAGCTTAATTGAAAACTAAATCAAAGATGCAAACCCTAAGCTTTCCTTGAAATGTCCCATTTTCCTCTATTCTTGAGGACCTTGAAGGTGTTGGATTGATGGGCTCTCAGCGGAGCAATGACCTCCAAAATGACAACTCAAGAGTTGAGTAGCTAATTGATCATGATTAACTATGGAGATGATATGAGATGTATGATTTAAGAACCTAGATGAACATGCTATGATAAATCCAAAGCTAATTACTAGATAAGTGAAATGCAAATGCCTATAGTAATAATGCCTAAATTGATATGAGATGGGATGTGCCTATAGTAACAATGCATAAGATGAAATGAGATCCCCCCCATATTGCTCCAAAATGAGGGGTATTTATAGGAATTCCAAGGCCAAAGCTGAGGTGGCAGGAATCGACGGTCCAGATTTGATCTGAAGATATCAAGGGCCAAGATTGAGGAAGTTGGAGAAGACGTTGGAGGAAGGGACACTTGTCATCTCTATGGTGACAAGTGTCAAGGAGCCTTGCTCATGAGAGGGCAAGTGTCCAAGGGAGGAGACATGTGACAAAAGTGCCATGTGTCTCTAGGAGAGAATATCCACACCACGAGAGGTTAGGATAAGGAGGTTAGAATGTGCAAGATAGGATAGGGTTGGTTAGACCCAAGATTAGATTGAATGGGTTAAGTTAGGGGATGGTTAGGTTGGGTGGTTAAAGTTAGGAGCTATGTGCTCATTTGAATTTAGAAATTAAAATAATTGGAAAATGGTAATTAATCTCAACAAACTTGAGTTTGTTAATCTTAATTAGGGATTAGAAGAATTGATTAGTATGGGGAGACATTAATTAATTGAGAATTAATTAATCAAAGGGGGATGTGAGATGAACTATATAAATAAATCATTTAGATTCATTTACTAGTAGATGAATAGTGAAATTAATTAAATTGCTTGTGAATTCAATTAATTGAGAAGGGGAATTAATCAAATAACTGTGTATTTAATTAACTATCTTCAGACCATTTTTAGGTGTATACATTTTGCCCCTTTTTGAAGTGATGTGTGACGACGCGTTGGTTCAAAGAAAACTCGATTGATGATGTTATTGATTTGATAGAATGTAGATTTGATCTTGATTGGATGCGGATTTGGTTTTGATGTGATACTGATTTGATTCGGAGATGATAAATCTCGATATGATGTTGTTTCGATCTTGGAGATGATAAATTTTGATATGATGTTGATTCGATGTTTGAGATGATATGATGCCGATATGATGTGGATTCGATGTTTGAGATGATATGATGTCGATATGATGTGGATTTGATGTTTGAGATGATATGATGCTGATATGATGTGGATTCGATGTTTGAGATGATATGATGCCGATATGATGCCCTAGACGCTGATTGATAGATATGCGGTATGATGATGCCCCCTCGGGAGATCAATTGAGATAATTGACCTTTGGAGTTTTTTGGATCTTTGCGAAATTGATATCCCGATAGACTATTGGATGATTCCTGCAACTGTGGTTGATGAAAGTGCGAGTTCTTCGACCACTTTGATGTGGTTTGATGTGATGATTGATAGAATTTGATTGAATTGATAGGATTGATAAGATTGAGATCAAGTCTGGTTTCAGGAATGGCACCTCCTGTATAAGACAAAGATGATCAAAGTGTCTGGTTTCAGGAACGATATATCCTGTATAAGACTTGATCAAAACGTCTGGTTTCAAGAAGGATTTAGCCTGTATAAGACATGATAGAAAGTATTAGATGAGATGGATTGATAGAATTGATAAGATTGATTGGATAAAGAACTGACAGTTTGTTGATATCATGTTGCAGGAAGATTCATATATGCTGATGTTGGCATATTTGGGGGGTAGCATAAGATTTGCGTTGGGTTTTTCCAGATTTAAAAAAAAAATCCATACGCCTCCCAAATTTTTTTTATGCATGCATATATTTTCTAAAAAAATACATTAAAATTTTTTGTTTTTGATTTTTGCAATTTTAAAAAAAAATGTCATTTTTGCAATTTTAGATTTTCGCAATATTTTAAAAAAATGCCATTTAAATTTTTTTTTTTTGGGGGGGGAGGAGTAGCCAGTGGTGCGGAGGCGGAGGGTGACATGGATGGCGGAGCAGAGGAGAGGAGGCGGAGGCTCGCCGGCGCTGCGGGAGGCGCCGCGGGCGCCACCGCAGGCCGCGGGGGGGGGGGGGGGGCCGGGGAACCCCCTTTTTTTTATTTTCTGATTTTTTCGGTTTGTCGATTTTTTGATTTTTTTTTTGGTTTTTTGATTTCTTGATTTCTTGATTTTGATGATTTTGATGATTTTTTTTCGATTTCGACGATTTTTCGATTTTTGATGATTTTTGATTTTTGATGATTTTTCGATTTTTGATGATTTTTTATTTTTTGATGATTTTTGGAAATTTTTGACGATTTTTCGATTTTTGATGATTATTGATTGATTTGATTGTTCTGATTTTTTGATGATTTGATTATTTTTGATTTTTCGCTACGCTTCTTAGTGGTCACACTGATATGAGACAGTGATGTATTCATGTACACACCCTTTTGTGATGAGATATTGATGATTCCCGCGATGTATATTTGTGATGTATTTCATATATTTTGTGATATCATTGTACCTTGGACATTGATTTTGTTTGATGATATGATATGCAGTCGATCCTATTCGCTCTACATGACCTATGAGATGATGGATGCATTCTATTTGACATATGATTATGATGTGCAGTTTATTTTCATGACGTATGCTTGATGTATGCCTTAATTTTTATATGCTTATGAATTCTAGATGATGGAGATATGATGATGTAGTATTTACATGATGTATGCAAATGCAAAAATGTATGGTGATGCTTATAATTTCTATGTGATGCTTGTGCGATTTCAATGCTTTCTATGTTTATGATATTTTTTTATGATTTTCTCATGCATGTTAATATGAGATGGATGCAATGCAATGCAATGGTGTTCTTTTATATGATTTGAGATTTGATGAATATCATGCAATGATCCTATTAAATGAATTAATGATTTGATGCTTTATATGAATGATGCCTTGGTATGCAATGGTTACTTGAGATGAACTAACTTATCATGAAGGATGAATGAATTGATTATTTTTGTTATTGTCCAATGTACTCAATCACGTAATAAGAGAGATAACACCATGTTAGCTTTGGCCTTGGAAAAGATGAGCATTGTGATCCCATGTAGAATGGAATGCAAATCTATCTTAAAATGTAATGCAATGCAGTGATCGGACCGGTCATGGACTCATTGCTTTGTTTCATCATTGAGCCTCTAAAATGTGGGAAGTGAGTGCAAACATCAATGATATAATTGAACCATGATGACCTGAGCACTACTTTCCTAGGTTTTGATATTGCAAGTTAGCACAAGCATCGAGGTATAATTGAACCAAGATGACCAGAGTGTTGCTTACGTAAAACAGGCAGTATTAACCATTTCTATATGCAAGTCCGAAATGTCTTCCATGATACTCTGATGATCATTTCCTTAGACAACTTTGCACATATTAATGATTAATTTATAGACAGTAGACAAGAAAAATATCACGTTCCTTCCTTGTTCCTCTAGTCAAAGACATCCCGGAGTTACTCAAAAATCATGATAGCGAAAATCCAAATAAAATAGTTGAACCATTATTGCCAAAGTGTTAAAATCATGAGTCAAGATATATCATCCATTGATATGTGTTTTGTCATGTTTAGATTGATATGTGATAGTTAATGGTTGACAATGTGGTCTTATGTGTAATGCTAGATGTATCTCAGTTTTTCACTTGACAAGTGTTGTCTACTGTTGTTCTACCTGTTTGATTAAGCTCAAAATTGTTGGTGTAAATAAATATTCATTTTGGATATTATTACACTTTACTTAAGTTAACTTAGGATAATGCATCTCTTCGTAGTTTGGATTTGAGACACTTAGGGAAGTGTGCACATAGGGATACAGCTTGTAGGATAAATTGCACCTTTTGTGGTCTTATTTTGCTGTTACACTCCACATTTGGTGGGTCATCCACCTCTTGTGGAATATTATATTATTTATCCTACCTACCCCTAGTATTTCTTACCTACCCTTGTTTCTCATTGAGCCACATGTCATAATTGTGTGCTCGTACATCCATATGGCTTTGCCTATATAAGCAGGCCTATATTCATTGTATTGGTTAATCCAGTTTTGTTCTTGTCATTCTATTGTATCTCTTTTATGCTTTTCATTGTGCCCTTGATCTTGGCAAAATCCTACATGGTATCAGAGCCTATAGGGCTTCATTGATTAGTTTTTTGGAGACATTTTGGAGGCTTCAATTTTTGGATTTGGGGATCTTCATTTTTTGGGGGCATCGTACAGCGATTTGGACAACACCGTTGAATCCGGGAGGCAGTTTCCATGAATTTCGACTATAAAGTCGACCTATTTTGGTGAGAAATTTTTTTTTGCCCATTTTGGCTATTATTGTACGAATTTCGATTTTTTTTTTCATATTTTCTGAAAATCAAAAAAAAAATTCGAAAAAAAAAGGGGGCGATCAAAATTTTTTTTGGAAAAATTCGAAAAAAAAGGGGGCGATCAAAAATCTTTTGGAAAAATAAAAATAAAATATTTTTTGTTGTTTTTTGGGGGTCCGCAGACCCCCTCGACCCCACAGTACCCTGCAGGTTGTAGGGCCGTACCTACGCTATCGGAGCCTCCCGCCGCCGCCGTGCACCTCCCGTCGGCCGCACAGACACACCGCCGGCCGCTTTGCACATCGCTGCGCCTCCAGCTCCGACGTCCTGCAGACTCCCACCGCTAGCTCTCCGGCAGCCTGCTAGTGTCCTGCCGCCCATCCCTTCAGCGATGCTTCCCTCCTGCCAGTGGTCCTTTAAATCGGCGGACCCACGCCCACCACGTGGCAGGCGGCCACTAGCCCGCGATCAACAACCGTACGTCCAGTCACCGCCACATCAGCAGCCCAGTCAGCTGCCCAGTCACCGCGCCACGTCAGTAGTCAAATTTAAGCCCATAAATTGCTGACGTCAGCACCACATCAGCAGACTTTTGAAATTTTTTGACCCCCTCTTCATTGAGCTTTTTAGTTTTGCAGTTCAACTTTGAAAGGCCATATCTTGCTAATTTTTGCTCCTTTTTTGGTGCAATTTTTTTTGAAATGGGCTAAAATTTCATGATCTTCGTAGTGGTGTGGTTATTTTCTGATTTTGGTGCACAAGTTTCTTAGAATTTTTGGATTCTCTCAGCTATAACTGTCCAATCCTCAATTTTGCAACTTCAAAGGCCTTGTTTGAGCTCATACGACCTCCTTTTTAGGTGCCATTTTTTTTGAAAGTGCATGTTTTTTCGTTTACTTTCATAATCTATGATCAGATTTTAGAGATTTTGAGTGGAAGTTGTACTTTCAGAAATTGGTCTTATTTGGCCTATTAGGTACTTGTAAATTGCTTGGATCTTAGTTCAGATCTCTTGCATTATTAATTTGAGTCTCTTTTGGCCTTATTGAGGCAGTTGTAAAATTGTAATCAGAAGCCCACTTTGCCATTTGTTGCAAGTGGCCCATTGTATATGCACTAATTATAAAGTGCCAAATCATCACTTTTGGGGGGGTTCTTTGATTGAGTGAATTTTGGGGGGTATCTTGTGTGATTGTGCCTCTCTTTGTGCTCTTTCATTTTTGTTGCAATGAGTCCTGATAAATTTCCACCTTTAACTCCACATAATTATGCATCATGGAAAATTAAAGTATGAAGTAAATTAATGGAAAAGGGTCTCACGCATTACATAGATGGAACAATAACAACACCACCTGATCCTAAGGCTAATCCTAATGCTCAGTTAGAATGGCTCACTAAGAATTGCATGGCTCTTGGAACTTTGTGCAAGTATGTATTAGATGACCTCATCTTTCATATTGAAAAGTGTACAACAATCAAAGAGGCTTGGGATATGTTTCAGAAATTGTATGGTCAAGTTGATGAAATCAGAGGTTACAAAATTGATAATGAGCTCACCAACTTGGATCCCAAGAGTTTTGATACAATCCAAGATTATGTCACCAAAGCAAATGAGCTAAGAGCAAAGCTTAAGGATTGTGGAATTGACAAAAAGGATGCTTAGTTGATATTTAACTTGTTGGACAAGCTTGCACCAGAATATGCAGCATTTGTGTCTAGCTTCCAAACTCATCATTTGACAGTGGGGAGTTCCTATGTTATGCCTTCATTTGATGCTTTCACAAAAATGTTGATATTGGAACAATCTAAGTTGTCGAACATGGGACTTCTCAAGTCTTCAAAGTCCAAGGCTTTGGTGGCTAATCAAGGGAATCAAGGAAGTCGAGGCAAAGATTCCAACAAGAAGAAGAAGCACTCTTAGTCTAAGCCACAATAGGAAAAAGGACAATCATCCTCTCCATCACAAGGCGATTTTTCCTCCTCTTCCAAGAAGGGGACACCACCTAAGAAGGATAAACCAACTTGTGCATATTGCAAGAAGTATGGTCATGATGAGCATCGATGCCACTCAAAGCAAGTTGATGAGTTAACTAATCTTCTTAAGAAAAACAACATCAACTTGCCATCCGCCTACACAAAGAAGGATTCATCTCCTTCCTCTTCCTCACATTCTAAGGGAAAAGGGCAAGCATTTGTGGCTACAACAGGTTCTTCACAGCAATGGATACTTGACTCAGGTGCCTCATATCACATGGGTTCTACAAAGGAGCAGTTTTCTTCATTGGAGCCATCTAAGGTACCTCACATTTACATAGGTGATGATACACAAATAGAGGTTGAAGGGAAAGGTTCAGTTGACATGGATGATGGAACATTTGAGAATGTTCTCTATGTTCCTAACTTGTCTACCAACCTTCTCTCTATCTACCAAATCACTCACTATGGGAATGGGAAAAAGGTTGAGTTTACACCAGATTCAGTTGTGGTAAAGGAACTTGATGATGATGCCTTAGTAGTAGTGGGACAAGTCAATGACAACTCAAGGCTTTATTCATTCTCCCATTTTGTGCCAAGTTCACCTTCTAGGGCCTTGCTTACTCATTCAAATTCAAAAAGTAAGCTATGGCATGAGCGGTTTGGTCACCTCAACTACCGCTATCTTCAGCAGCTCAGCACTAAAGACATGGTCACAGGTCTACCTCGAATCAGTTTTTCAAAGGGTGTATGTTCAGGTTGTTCCATGGGCAAGCATCCCGAAGAGAAGTTTGATAAAGGGAAAGCTTGGAGAGCTTTGTAAGTTCTTCAACTTGTTCACAGCGATGTAGCAGGTCCATTTCCAACACCTTCATTTAGTGTAGCATCCTAAAATTGCGACACTTGCAATTTCGACCGCATTTGGGTCTTCACGATGGTGGCGCAACACTGAACCTGAATGGAGACCCCGAAACTTGTTCATGACACCAAAAACTGCATTTTTCAGCACCCTGGCCTGATCCTCCTTGCACCCCGTTGTCCCTGGAGGTGGGACCATGGCGCCCAGCGCCCTGGTCCCTGGCCCTATTTTGGGCCCGGTCTCTTTTGGGGCTTCGGGTCTTTAAGTTTGCAAATTGGAAAATAATATTTCCTGGTCGGCCTAAGGTCGGGAAAATCAGTCTTTCAACCCTAATTGACAAGTATAAAAACTGCATTTCCTCTCTCATTTTAAAAGGATGGAAAAAAGGCAGAAGCGATATTCAAACATTCAAGCATTCAAGCATTCCTTCAAGCAATTAATCATTCTAAGTCTCCATTCAAGGCTAAGTGTTGCATTCAAGACAAGGATTCAACCATTGAAGAGGAGATCACTTACAACATACAACATACAACAACATTTACACCTTCGCATGTAAGAATACAAACATTCTTACAACAAGGTTGCAGGTACGCGGCTGTAATTGAAGATCTGGAATCCTTGTACAGAGACGAACAGATCCCCCTTCGTTTCGCGGATTTTTCGGAGGACCGTGTGCACACCGGGTGCCATCGTCCCGTCAACTTTCGCTCAAATTTGCAGAACAACACCGTCTTGACATTTTACTACTAATTCCAGGTCCGCAACTTCATCCCATATCCCTATCTCTGTTTATAAGCGAATCTTTCCTACTTTACATGCATTCCTAGTTCAATCTTTCTATCTACATTCTTTACAAAAGAGGGTATCCTTGCTATCTTAACCCTTGAAACTCATTTAGAATCCAATCTTGCATTGCATGGGATTGGATCTTGTGGGTTTCAACCCCTCTTTTGAATGTAAAGTCTCCCCTAAGTGATAACCATCAACCCTAGTGACTCGCCCTTCTCTCTCCTTGGAGTTGGGGAGGGGAGAACAACTAGGGTTCGATTTTTTCCACTTTACATTTTGGTGAACCTGACGTGAACATCCTCATTCTGATTATTCATGGTTAGATCTGAAAATTTGCTTCCTTAATTACATTTCCATGTTTGATCTTTTGCAAATTTTAGAGGCTAATTGCATAAAAAACCCTAAAATTTTCTTTTTAAGTAATTAAACTTGTGAAATGTTTAATTGTTAGTGCTTGTTTCAGATCTACCCTTCTATTACAAATTGTTAATTCATATTTGTGCTTTAATTCTGAAAATTAAGTGGTTAAATGTCAAAACCCTAATTTTTAAGACCTTCTTGATTCAACCTTTGACTGATAATTTCACTAATCAAAACACCTCCAAATCGGCTGTAACTTCGGATTCCGTAATAAAATCACAATATCTTTCATCCCTGAAAATTTGGAAAAAAGTTGCGAGGACCGTGTGCACCCCGAGCGCCATCGTCCCCGACATTTTTTCTGAAATTTCGGGAGCTAGATCTTACGGTATTTTTCTGCTAAAATCCAGAATTTTGGCTGATTTTATCAATTCTAACACTTTCAAAATTAAAGTCAAAGTTGGTCTAGCGATTGCTTGGATTGAGGCTTCTAATCATTCAAAAATTGTTGAAATTGAAATTTGTATCAAAATTGTGTTTCTTACAGTCCTAAATCTGAAAAGTGTGTTAGCATTCATTCGAAATTTCAGTGTTTTATTCAAATTTTTGCAATTTGTGACTTTTGAAATTAAGTGTTTAATTGCAACAACCTTGATTTCCATTTTCAAAATTCGAATTTTGCATGAAATCGAGTCAACTTTTAAATTTCAAAGCCTGCATTGCTTTCAGTATTCCCTCTAAAATCATAAAATTCAAAATTTCAGTTTCCCCCTCTTTTTCAAAATTCAAATTTTACATTTTTCAACAATCTTGGTAGGGTTCAATTTTGAGATTGCAACTTTAATTTGGCCTATCTACAGATCATAAAATCACTCAATTTTTTCAGATTAGCTTTAAAATCATCATAACTTTCATCCTTGAAAATTTCGAAAAAAGTTGCGAGGACCGTGTGCACTCCGTTCGCCACGGTCCCGGACATTTTTTCTGAAATTTTGGGAGATTGTCCTGATTGCATTTAATAGCTTAAATCTAGGAGATTGGCTGATTTTATTGAAATTTGCTACCTCTAAAATTCAAAATTTTCTCTCTTTATTTAGTGCATGAGTTTTACAACAATAAGCCCTACTTATACTATTCCCGTTAGACGAAGCCTTAGAATTAAGTCTTTCCAAGGTGTAATTACCGAGGAGATGGAACCTAATTTGAATGGCCTTTTTAACGAGGACATGGGTAATTCCTCTAATCCTCTTAATGATGAAGAAGCTCTCCATGAGGTTTCTGTAGAACAACTTTCAAAATTGGATAACCAATTTGATGATTTTCGACAATGGATGTCTCAAGAATACCCTGATAGTGAAGCTCTTTCATTAATTGAGGGTCTAAAACGTATGGTTCAAAGTGATAAGAATGGAATTGATATTTTGTGTGGTATTGCACACATTGTGGATTCAAATGTGATGCCTATGAAAAGTTGTGCCGAAACTTTAGGTTATACACAACCTCCTACTCAAGTTAATCATTCTATTCCTTTGACAACTCCTATTGCTAATATGCCTACTTTTACGTCAAACATAATCACTACTTCAATACAAGACATTCCTCCTATGATCACCAGTCATGGGGGCAATCCTTCTTCTTCAATCAACCCTCTTCCTTCATTCAATCCAACTTCTTCATTCATTCCTTTAATGAGTGTTCCTATTATATCTCCACAAATGAACATGACGCAAGGGGGCAATTTATTTAACCCTTCCATTCCTCCTTGTAGTGTTCCTCCTTTCCAATCATCTCCTATGACTAACTATCATAGTGTCCCACCACCTTACTCTCTATCTTCTTTCAATAACATAACACCTCCATCACAATCTAACACATCTAATATGATCTCTTCGACTGAAGCGACCATTAACAATCTTGCACAAACTGTCTCTTCTTTACAACAACAAATTGCCTCTATGAATCAATCTAAGTTTAGTGTGCCCACATTTGATGTTGCGAGCCCACTTTCTCTTGACATTGTTCGAGCTATCCCCCCTAAACATGTTGAAATTCCGCATTTGGAGCTTTATAATGGTAAGGGTGATCCTCTAACACATGTTAAGACCTTTCAAACAATATGTACTGATTTTGCTTATGACCAAAGGTTGCTTGCAAAACTGTTTACTAGAACATTAAGAGATAAAGCCCTACAATGGTATTGCTCGTTGCCTTCCTATTCTATTACTTCTTTTGAACAACTTGCAAATGCTTTTATTCAACAATTTCAAAACAATATAAGTCCTAAAGTTACTTTGATTGATTTAATGCATTGTAAACAAGGTGTTAAAGAAAAAGTGACTGATTTCATTGGTAGATATAAGCATTTGTATGCTCAAATTTCTTTTCCAGTGCCTGACAATGATATTCAACGAATCTTTATTTCTAATTTACAAAAAGATATTAGAGAAAAACTCCTGTTTTCTGAGTTTACTTCTTTCCAACAGTTGTGCGCAACTCTTCACAATTATCAACTGACTGTGAGTCAAATGGAACAAGCAAATCCTATGGCTCCGAGTGATAAGGGTGATAGTAGTCAACAACCATTTGGGAAGTTTAAACCGAACAGAGAGTCCATTAAATTCAATGAAAACATCATCAACAACAATGTGAATGCGGCATCAGGTGTGCCTCCTATTTCTAAGTTTTTCAAGAAAGAAAGAAAGTTTACTCCGTTGAATGAATCATTGCATAGTATTATGAATAAGTTATTGGAACAAAATGTGCTTACTCTTCCTCCTATAAGGCAAATAGATCCTGCAAAGATTAATTCACCCTATTTTGATAACAAATATTTTTGTCAATTTCATCGTCATCCTGGGCATGATACTGAAAAATGTTTTGCTTTAAAGGGTAAAATTCAAGATTTGATTGATAATAATACTATCTCTGTTTCTGGTGTGAATGATAAAGGCAACACATCTGTAGCTCCTCCTAACCAAAATCTTTAGATTTTTACTGATCCATTGCCTTCTCATACCTCTAATGCGATTGATACTACTGATTCCTCTATCTCACCTGATGATCTTGTGTCTATGACTCCGAATGTGATTAACTTTGTAGAGCAGCAGAAAATCCCTAAAGAACTTTCCATCACATTTGATTCCAGTGAGACTATCAGGGCACCTGATGGTCCTTTATATATAGTTGCAAAAGTCAAGAATACACCTTGCCGTGGAGTGCTTATTGATCCTTCTTGTATGGTTAATATCATTACTGAAGAATTTCTTTTTACTTTGCAATTGAATCAAGTGATCTATGATGAAACAAATGTGCTTGTGAAATTATTTGATGCATTTTCTTCTCCTGCAATTGGTTCTATTACATTACCTATTGAGGTCCATAACAAATCCCTTGATGTGGACTTTGCTATTATTCCATCATCCGAACAATTTCGTGTGAAGCTAGGCTATCCTTGGCTATCTTCCATGAAAGCTATTGCTTCTCCTATTCACAAGTGTTTGAAATTTCCCCATAATGGTGAAGTTGTTACTGTCAATCATAGTCTCTTTAAACCAGCTGAAAGAACTTCTAGCGTTCCTATTGATTACTTTTGGCCTAAACAATTCCAATCTCTTCCTCCGCGAAGTGATCATCTTTTCAAATCTTATCAAAAGTGGAAAAAAGATATGATCCTATCTCTAAGTGAACCTAGAACACCCAAACTTGACATTCCTATCGTTCTTGAGAAGGAAGTTCTTCCTTTGAAAGATTAAACTAATGTCTTTCCTCAAGAAGATTCCCAACCCATCCCTATGGATGTGACTATGCCTATGATTAATAAAATTTCTAAAAGTAGACCTATACCTCCTCGTCATGATGGACTTAGTCTCCTTCCTAAACCGAATATTCCTCCCTTATATGGAGCAGTTCCTCCTCCTTCCTCTTATGGAGAGAAGAGACCTTCCTCTTCTCCTATTATTCAACCTAAGAGACCACAACCTAAACACCCAAGTGATAAGGATGAGAACATTCCTCCTCCTCAATCTTCGCAACTTCCTACTAAGACTAGACGAAATCATTCTGCATGTGAACACCGACGAAAGCGTCGTCTTAGAGCTCAGGCAGCTGCTTCTCAAACTTTGCAATCCCCAAAAACACCTTCAACCAATATTATTCCATTTTCTCCTCAGCCGACGATTGAGCCGAAATCTCCTAAACATAAGATGCATGATGGTCTTGATCCTGTGCGAGTTAAAGATCCTATTTTTATAAATCTTGATGATGATATAGATGAAAATGTTATTCATAATGAAAATGTTACTCCTATTCATTCTGATAGTGAGTATGAATATGTTGATGTTGATAATCATTTATCTAACGAATTTTCTAAAGCACTTATCCTAGCTCCTAGACAAGAACACCATGGCTTGGGATATGAACATAACCCTTGTTTGGATCTTATGATAGCTCCATCTGCTGTGTTGGATGTTCCTCCTCTAGCGTGTTTCCTACCTTCCCGAAATATTGATCAGCAAGATTGGGGGGTAGATGATGTGCTAGACTAGTTCATTAGCATAGCAGATTCTCTCCTCCTCTCTTGATTTTTTGTTACTTCTTCTATGTGTTACTCCCATTCTTCTATTTGTTGTCCTTAGTGTTGTTTACTTGAGGACGATGCAAAACATTGAGATCTCTTTTGGTCTCTCTCATGTTGACTCAAAAGACACATGTGTTCCCTTCTTCTAGGTGACCTTCCTTGATTGGGGAATGAAGAACAATTATGCATACATACATATTATATACATGAATTATCATATAGCATACTGACCTCGAGGAAAGTGAAGTCACCTTGTGCTTTGTGTTTTGTGTCTATTATCCTTGGGCTTATCTCACACTTGGGGGCTAAAACCTTGTGATAACGTGCTCCTTTCTCATTTCTTATATGTATCACTACCTTAAAGCAATCACCCCCGGTGAGGCATGTGTGATCACTTTAATGTAGGGGGGCATACATCCCGTTCATATCTTTTCAAGATACTTGAAAATTTCTTGACAAATTTAGCTTTGCCTTGAAAATTTTTGATATCTTTCTTGCATGACTCATAGTGAGGGAACCTTACTACTGACAGTCATGGTTCTACCTCATGATCTTCCCTTTTACTTTGTCAATCGAATTTGTAAGATCCTTAGTCTACTGGGGGCTTGGTGTATCTTGCCTCCTTGACGTGGTGAAAGTTTTTCAATGTTGTTTCCTTGTACTTTACCAGAAGTATGAGCGTACGCTTATACTCCCGCTAAAGTGGGGGCTAAATGTAGCATCCTAAAATTGTGACACTTGCAATTTCGATCGTATTTGTGTCTTCACGATGGCGGCGCAACACTGAACCTGAATGGAGACCCTGAAACTTGTTCATGACACCAAAAACTGCATTTTTCAGCACCCTGGCCTGATCCTCCTTGCACCCCGTTGTCTCTGGAGGTGGGACCATGGTGCCCAACGCCCTGGTCCTTCAGGATGAGGGCGCCCAGCACCCTGGTCCCCCAGGACCATGGTTCCTAGCGCCCTGGTCCCTGGCCCTATTTTGGGCCGGGTCTCTTTTGGGGCTTCGGGTCTTTAAGTTTG
Organism: Cryptomeria japonica; assembly: GCF_030272615.1. Classification (NCBI taxonomy): domain Eukaryota; kingdom Viridiplantae; phylum Streptophyta; class Pinopsida; order Cupressales; family Cupressaceae; genus Cryptomeria; species Cryptomeria japonica. The sequence continues at coordinate 281,980,146 of NC_081412.1, forward strand.
CAAATTGGAAAATAATATTTCCTGGTCGGCTTAAGGTCGGGAAAATCAGTCTTTCAACCGTAATTGACAAGTATAAAAACTGCATTTCCTCTCTCATTTCAAAAGGATGGAAAAAAGGCGGAAGCGATATTCAAACATTCAAGCATTCAAGCATTCAAGCATTCCTTCAAGCAATTAGTCATTCTAAGTCTCCATTCAAGGCTAAGTGTTGCATTCAAGACAAGGATTCAACCATTGAAGAGGAGATCACTTACAACATACAACATACAACAACATTTACACCTTCGCATGTAAGAATACAAACATTCTTACAACAAGGTTGCAGGTACGCGGCTGTAATTGAAGATCTGGAATCCTTGTGCAGAGACGAACATATCCCCCTTCGTTTCGCGGATTTTTCAGAGGAGCGTGTGCACGCCGGGCGCCATCATCCCGTCAACTTTCGCTCAAATTTGCAGAACAACACCGTCTTGACATTTTACTACTAATTCCAGGTCCACAGCTTCATCCCATATCCCTATCTCTGTTTATAAGCGAATCTTTCCTACTTTACATGCATTCCTAGTTCAATCTTTCTATCTACATTCTTTACAAAAGAGGGTATCCTTGCTATCTTAACCCTTGAAACTCATTTAGAATCCAATCTTGCATTGCGTGGGATTGGATCTTGTGGGTTTCAACCCCTCTTTTGAATGTAAAGTCTCCCCTTAGTGAAAACCATCAACCCTAGTGACTCGCCCTTCTCTCTCCTTGGAGTTGGGGAGGGGAGAACAACTAGGGTTCGATTTTTTCCACTTTACGTTTAGTAAGGCCTGCTATGTCCTCACCTTCATTGATGACTACTCCCGTTTCACTTGGGTCTACTTTCTTATTCATAAGAGTGAAGTATTTGATAGATTTCAGGACTTCAAGACTCGTGTGGAGAAGCAATCCGGGAAAGTGGTCAAGATTCTTCGTACAGATAATGGAAGGGAATATGTGAACAAAAGACTTGAGGATTTTTGTACATTTGAGGGAATCGATCTTCAACATTCTGTTGCATACACTCCACAGCAGAACGGAGTTGCAGAACGCAAGAATCAGACTCTCAAAGAAATGGCTAGCTGTATGATACATGCATGTTCTCTTGCTCCTGCTTTTTGGGTAGAGGCTATCAGTTGTCCCACACACATCCAGAATCGGGTTCCTCACAAAGCTTTGCAAGGTACTACTCCTTTTGAGGCTTGGGCTGGTAGGAAACCGATTGTGAGACATTTCAGAGTCTTTGGGTGTCCAGCATGGGTTCACATACCTCCGTAGAAACGCAAGGCATTGGAACCTCAGAGTCAACCTTGCATATTTGTTGGATATCCTGAGGGTGTTAAGGCATATAGATTGATGGATCCCGAGACACATGAGGTGTTCATTGAGAGGAGTGTTCACTTTGAGGAAAGCTCTCCTAGCTTAGCCTCTCTACCTCCTCCACCTTCCTCCATTGTGGATAGTGATGTCAGTGATTCAGATGATGAGACTCCTTCAACTCTGACTCGTAGGGTTACACCTCCATAGGGTCCACTTGCAATTGAGGAGCCTCATTCTCCACCTCCACCTAGACCTCGTTGGGCTCGACAGACACTTGAGTTAGTGGGTTCTCTTGTTGGGGATCCTTCAGATACACGGAGAACTCGATCACAACTTCAAGATCTATCACATGCATTAATTGCTACCACTTCCAATCCATAGACATTTAGGGAAGCATCAGGGGTTCCTGAGTGGGACCAAGCTATGGAGGAAGAGTATAGTTCCTTGATGAGGAACAACACATGGGATTTAGTCCATCTCCCTAAGGGGAGAAAGATGGTTCGATGTAAGTGGGTCTATCGGACCAAGTTTGCAGCAGATGGTAGTGTGGATAAGTATAAGGCTTGACTTGTTGCGAAAGGTTTCTCTCAGGTTGCAGGTGTTGACTATACTGAGACCTTTGCACCCGTAGCCAAGATGAACTCCATTCGTTTGACACTTGCTATTGCTGCAGCTCATGGTTGGGCTGTACATCAGATGGATGCGAAGAGTGCTTTTCTTCATGGTGATCTTGATGAGGAGATTTATATGGAGCAGCCACAGGGTTTCATCCACAATACTTCCTTGGTTTGCAGACTAAAGAAATCTCTCTATGGCCTTAAGCAGGCCCCCAGGGCTTGGTACGCCAAGATGGATTCCTTTCTTCTCTCTGCAGGGTTCACAAGGTGTCATTCCGATCCGACTGTCTACATTTTGCGACAGGATGACTCTCACTTGATACTTGTGCTCTATGTTGATGACTTGATCATTATAGGGAGTACTTCATCCATCATTAGCAGGGTCAAATCTGCTTTGCATGACAGATTTTCTATGACTGACTTGGGTCTTTTGCACTACTTTCTCGGGATAGAGATTTCGCAGTCACCTTCCGAGATTACACTATCGTATCCCAAGTATGCTCTTGATCTACTTGCACGCTTTCATATGGCTGATTGTAAGCCTACCCCAACTCCCTTTCTTTCAGGAGTCAAGCTTGAGGCTCAGTGTTCTTCTCCACCAGTTGATGCCACTTTGTATCGTCAGCTTGTGGGTAGTCTCATCTACTTGACCCATACACGCCCTGATATTTCATTTGCAGTTGGCATGGATTCTCACTTCATGCAGGAACCACATGAGCTTCATTGGAAAGCCACCAAACACATCCTTCATTACATCGAGGGTACACATTACTATGGGATTCACTATGCAGCAGGCACAGGACTTCGGTTGGTTGGTTACATAGACTCCAATTGGGCTGGTGATCTTGATGATCGTAAGTCTACTTCTGGTTACAGTTTTCACCTTGGTTTGGGCCCCATTTGTTGGCAGAGCAAGAAGCAACATGCTATTTCTCTCTCTTTGACTGAGGTTGAGTATCAAGGCGCTGTTAATGGAGCGACTAAGACCATTTGGCTCCAACAGATTCTCACAGAGTTTGGATTCACCACTCCATGGCCGACAGTTCTACATTGTGACAATCAGAGTGCTATTGCAATCTCAAAGAACTCGATCCAGCACGAGCGGACCAAACAGATCGAGATTCATATGCACTATATCCGAGATCTCATTCAGGAGCAGGTCATTGATTTGCAGTATTGTCCTACAATGGAGCAGGTTGCTGACATATTCACCAAACCTTTCACCGAGAGCAAGTTCCAGCAGTTGCGAGGTCTCTTGGGGGTGCGGGATGTGTCATTAGGGGGGGTCAGCTGACTTCTCCTTCCTCTCTTATGGGGGGGACTTTTTCCTCTTTGAGGTTTTGTCCTTCTTCTTTGAGAGTCTTTTGTACTTTCATCTCTCTTTTGGGGAAGAGTTTTTTTCTCACTGGGTTTTCTCCTTTTCTTCGTTTGTGAGAGATTGCATTGCATGGTTTTGCTTGCATTTGCATTGTACATGGGTACCTATCATGGCCTAGTAGCCGAGACCCATCTTGCATTGTTGACTTGGGTCTTCATTCCCCTAAGTTGCACTTAAGGGGGGGTGTTGGTGTAAATTAGTATGGGGAGACATTAATTAATTGAGAATTAATTAATCAAAGGGGGATGTGAGATGAACTATATAAATAAATCATTTAGATTCATTTACTAGTAGATGAATAGTGAAATTAATTAAATTGCTTGTGAATTCAATTAATTGAGAAGGGGAATTAATCAAATAACTACGTATTTAATTAACTATCTTCAGACCATTTTTAGGTGTATACATTAGGAGATAGTAGAAAACCCTCAAGCAAGCAAAGTAAGACAAGTACGAAAGGACTACAAGACTTCGTAAACATCCATGTAACTCAACTCACAAAACACAAGTGACTCTAAGGAGAGAGTGTCATCACATAACTTGATGGTTACCATGGTACAGCCTCCATAGGTCCCGACCCCCGTCCTGGGTTATCCTGGTAACCTCTCCCAAGCCTCTGATTCCAACTAAGTCTCATGCGGACCCTACCAATCCTTTCGTGAAGACAAGGTGGTAAGTTTGCCATTCCAGGCCTTCTCGTAACATTATGAGCCCTGTACAAGCACTACACCTATGCACGAGGTACATTATTTTAATTAATATTTATTCTACCCACCCCCTAATCAATTATTAGGTTATCACTTTTTAACTAACTTCCGACGGGTTATCATGTCATCCACTTCGGGCACGACCCCCGCGCGAAAGCCACTCTCTCTCACAGGACACTAACAGGAAAGGTCTCTCTACGAGAACTTTATGGCAAAACAGACAGGCATAACTAATCCTGACAAACCACAGGTGAAGGATACACAATCACTAACCCAAGATTGACCATTTGGACAAAACACACAATGGCTCACATCAATAAGGTTATACAACAACACCTAACCAAGGAGATATAATAACATAGGACACAATTACAACTCAACCAGAATTGCAACAAAATTAAGCTTGACTGCAAACACCATTTACACAAGATCCTAACACAGGCAATCTTTTCTTAAAACAACCAAAAGCACAAATAACTTGCAATTAAAGATTTTTTAGACAATAAGAAAATACAACTATATTAATACACAGAAATCAATTTTCTCATTTGTCCAATACGGTTAAATCAATCACATAAAAATTAACCTCCTAATTATATGTTCATGATTACTTTACAGATAAACCCGATTAGATTGTATCAATAATCTAAATTAAATTCCAAATTAAAAATTATATATAATAATATAATATAATTACATAAATATATATATATATATATTCTACGAATATAATATTATATAATTATATCACATTAAATTATATAATAAAAAGATGATTTAATTTGAAATATCTTTCATTTCCAAAATAACATAATTAAAACCACATAAAATACTACACACACACACACAATATTTTTTATTTTTTTATTATTATTTTTATTAATTATTATTTTTTAATTAAATTATTTATTTATTTTTAAAATTTTTTTTTAATACAATAATCTAAAACAAGTAAATTATATTTTCATCCAAAATTTATTTCCAATCAAATTTATTTACAGGGAAATTAATTAATACATAATTTCTCCAAAATAATATAATAAAATAATTTCCCTTAACTTTTAATAATACAATAAATTTAATTAATAATTAAATTTATTTCTATAATAACTAATTATATCACAGACATACGCAATTATTAAAAAGGACCGCCATAGCCAAATATCAAAACAAAAATCAAACAAGAGGGAATGGTTTCTCTAGTAAATCCCATTCCTCCCAAATCTTGCAATTTCCATGCACAATAAAAATTTTGACAAAATTTGCCATAATAACTTTTTCCAGTTTTCTTAAAATTTAATCTACAAACATCCAGGAAATAACTTATTTCCATAAACTAGAAATTAACTTCAGGAATGGACTTTAGCCAAGAACAAGAAATAATCAGACAAGATTTTAAATTTGTCAAACATCTTAACACACACATCATTCAGAAAGATAAAAGAAATAAAATATTTTCTTTAAAACAAACAATCAAAAGAAGCCACCCAACCTGGTATAGCTTTCCTGGAAGAAAATTTGTAGAAGAGAACCAATCCTTCAACAAGCTTCCAGATAAATTTCTCTTCACCTAAATCCCCGACCTGTTTCCTGTGTATCCTAAAATAAAGACCTATTTCCCTTTTTAAACTAAAATTCTAGGTTGAATATTTTTTTCCCAAAAACCTAAATTTAGTAATAAAAGCAATTTTATTTTCTTTACTAATTTTCTAACAAAGGATAAGTTAACATGCAATAATTAAAAATCATTTTTCTTTTTTTCTTTTCTCATGCAAATTAATTAATTTTCTAAATAAAGAAATTAAAGCAATACTTTAATTCTAAATAATTTATTTATTCTTTTATTTATTTAAAATTTTAGGAAACAATAAATGAAATTAATCTAATTTATTTTTCACTAAAATTTAAATAAAATACATTTCTAATATCATGCAGCTTGCAACTTAATTTAATAACTTCTTTTTAATTAACAAAATTTATAATCTCAATGCATAAAATGCATAATTCAAAAATACCAACTATGAGATAACTCTATAAATTTAATTAATTAATTAAATCAACTAAAACACACAAACAGAACAAACCTCAAGCAAATACTCATAAAAAGATCAAACACAAAATACGAAGGCTGAACTAACTGACTAGACGACCAACTGACAACACTCACATGAGTGTAAATGGGTAAAATAGGGTCAACTACTATCTCCTCCACTTCCATCAAAAAATATAAGGCACGCTCAGACCTATGAAGCCAAGTGGAGACGATACCCCGTACTTACCCGGTACTTGTACCTACAATATCCTGCATCATTGAACCACACATGCATATATACTATATAGAAGACATGACATACACACCGATGAAGGAGAATCACAACGTTCCCTGTCTCACCGAAATGAGTGAAGAAAAATCGCCCCCTTGCATCCAATACACTCGCAGACACACAACATATAATTCCACATTGCATAAATAAAGTAAAATGTCGGTACATAGCAATAATCCACAAAATGCCATAAATCACAAGTACTAAATTATTGCAAACAAATTATGCATCTCATATCCAAATAAAGCATGAAATAATATCATATAAATCTGAATAACACATCATGGTAATGTATCCATTGAATACAAACAATAATAAAATATGAGTCTAATGAGTTCACATGAGGAAGGGTACTACAACTATACTACAGTTCTTGAGTCATATTACAATTTCAATTTGCAAAATTGCAATACTATAAACTATAGTTGTCATTGATGAATTTTGATATTGTATTCCTTGAATTTGTCAATCAGAACGAATACTTATTTCATATTTCTAATTGTGAATTTGAATTATTAGTAAACAATTAGAATTTAGTTTCTGAGTTATTAGTAAACAATTGAATTATTAGTAAATTGGTATTTGGTTCCACATTATGTTGAACATGAAATGCAACAATTTGTGTCACAAGATCCATAAATTTATTCATATTGCATAACTGTTACTGCTAGAACCTTTCTACTGTTCTACATTAAATGCTTAACATGATGTTCATGGTGATTAGGGTTTTGTGTTTTTTTTTTTGTCTTAGTTGGCTAGTAAGCCGAAGTTGTCATGCGTTGAAAATTTGAGTTGTCCTCTCTTTATTTGTCCATGTCAACGTCAAGTGTGGTCAAACGGTTGGTCAGACATTGAGACAATGAGACATGTTTAATGTTTCATCTCTAACTCGCAGATACATTTCATGTTTAACAATTTAAGTGGCGAGTTAGCGAGTGTTGGTTTGGGTTTAAATCGCGAGGTCTCTAGTTTTTTGAGTGTTAGCATTTTATGTTAGCGAACTGGAGATTGTTAATGAAATTGCTTTGGTCGCGAGGTCTTGAATCGGTTTGATGCGATGCATTATAGCCGCGAGAGTTAGCGAGTAAGTACTAAGTCATTAATGGTCTGTGTGCCACTGCTCACACCTGTTTATGACGGTAAATTAACATAAAACATCATTTTTTGTTGGTACTCGCTGGGTCACTGCGGTCAAGAGATAAAAAGTTTTGAGATTTTATGGTTATCTCTAGCTCGCAGGTCCTTTATCATCAAGTCAGTTTAAGTCGCGAGCTTGCGAGTACTGGGAGATTTTAGTTGTCGCTACCTCACAAGATGTTTTGCATTTGACCATTTTATGTTGCGAGGTTGCGAGTGGGTGTGATTTTATGTTGTCGCAAGGTCACGAGGCGTTCGTGGTTAAGTCATTTTAATTTGTGATCATGCGATGTGGTTGGTATCGCAACTTGGTTTGGTCGCTTGCTCGCAGGTTTTTAAGTTGTTTAGCATTTTACGTTGCGATCTGGCGACAGGTAAGTTTTGGTCTGATTTTGTGGTCATCACATGCTTGCGGGTTTGTAAGTCTTAAGTCAAAAAGTGTTGCGAGCATGCGATGGTGGTTAAGTGCTTTGTTGTCGCAGGATCGCAAGGGTTTAAGTCAAGTTAAGTTTCGAGTTGCGAGCTTGCGATGAAATAAGTTATTTTGTTAGATTTGCAATGGTCGCCAACTCGCAGGTAAAGAAAGAATATTACAAATGTTGTTGTGAGGTTGTGACTGAAGGGCTTGATGAAGATCAACGACTGTCGTTCACTCGTGAGCTTCTTTGAAGATTCGTAAAAGGGGTTGTGAGCTTGCGATTAAGAGGATTTGGTAGCATTGTCACTAACTCATCGATTCCTTTCCAAATTGTTATAACCGGTTGCAAGTGTGCGATTAAAGATGGGGATTGACACGTGGACTTGTTTGCTGGGTTGTTATAACCAGTTGCGAGTGTGAAATTAATGAGACTTGAGAGAAGTGACAGTGCCCAAATACCATTTTATGTTGTGAGGTTGCGACTGGGTGTGATTTTATGTTATTGCAAGGTCGCGAGGTGTTCGTGGTTAAGCCATTTTAATTTGCGATCATGCGATGTGGTTGGTATCACAGCTTAGTTGGTTTCGTCGCTTGCTCGCAGTTTTTGAAGTTGTTTAGCATTTTATGTTGCAATCTGGCGATAGGTAAGTTTTGGTGTGATTTTGTGGTCATCGCATGCTCGCGGGTTTGTAAGTCTTAAGTCAAAAAGTGTTGCAAGCATGCAACAACGGTTAAGTGGTGTCACAAGATTGCAAGGGTTTAAGTCAAGTTAAGTTTCTAGTTGCGAGCTTGTGATGAAATAAGTTGTTTTGTTAGATTTGCAGTGGTCGCCAGCTCGCAGGTAAAGAAAGAATATTACAAATATTGTTGCAAGGTTGCGACTGAAGTGCTTGATGAAGATTAATGGCTGTCGCTCACTCACGAGATTCTTTGAGCATTCATAAAAGGGGTTGCGGGCTTGCGATTAAGAGGATTTGGTAGCATTGTCGCTAACTCGCTAACACATGGACTTGTTTTTCGGGTTCTGTAAAAGTTTTGAATGACAATCGCCAATCAAATAGAAGGGCATGAATTCAAATTTCACTCGAGTACTTCAACTTTGAATTAATGGCAATTCCACAGTAGCTAGTTCATGCAAGTGTGGCAATTAATGAGACTTGAGAGAAGTGACGACACCCAAATACCATAAATTGCATGATCGAGCCGAGATTTTGTATAATTGCATTAATGCATTCTATCTTCGAGGTAATCTAGTGAATTGAGCTCTGCAACAACGTTGGAGAATTCAGAGTGTTGGGTGTGGGAAAATTTTAGAAAATTGGTTGTTTTTATCCTGCAGCTAAAATGAGCCAGGCGACGAGTGGAACTGGACGTTCCAAGCCCAAGCCCAAGGCCACAACAAGTGGAGGAGTAGGACTTGGAGGTTCGAAGGCCAGTGCCACTGAGGAAAAGATGGTTAAGAAATACAAAGAAGAATTTGTAGTTTTGCTACCAGGGACTTCCGTTGCTTTGAATACAAATGATTTGGCATGGAAATATTTATGGAGCCAATGCAGAAACCCTACCACGCTTAATATGACTGGTTCTACTCTGTTTCATTATTTTTGGAATAATAGGGTTCAGGTTGTCCCGATGTCAAACCCTTGAGATTTAAATATAGCAAATTTAATTGTGCCAGATGTGTATGTTGATGTGGATTTCATCAAAGAGTTGGCCAAACGCTATTGCCCAATATCTAGGGTAATCAAAAGAAAGAACCAGTCTACCCTAGTTTCAATTAACAGAGCTAGCTTTGTTGAAGCTTTCCAAATTAGTGGTGCTACATGTAGAGATATAGATTTGGAGCAGATTGCAGAGGATTATGACAAATACAAAGGTGTTATCAAGAAGCATGCAATGCCCAGATACATGCCTAGGGTGAATAGAAAACCAGTTATAATTCCAGAGAGTATCGAACCACCATTTGACATCACACCTTTCCACCATTATATGCATTGTACAATCTATGGATTATGTAGAGTGTTGGGTTTTGATGGATATTCAACAATTTCAGCTAAATTAGTGATGATGGCTATGGACGTTCAACACCCAGATGTTAACAAAGATTACGATTATGTGGGCTATGTGGTTGAACACATTTATAATGCTCTAGTTGAAATTTAGAGTGGTGCACCCAACCCTACATTCAAGCATTATTCATTGCTGATGCATTTAATCTTGTTCTATAATGTTGAGTTCTTGGATAAAGAATTGGAACTTTTCAAAGAAGAATTGGGTGTCTTAATGCCAATACAAAGATGGACCCAGGTTTGGGATAGTAGTTATCCCCATTCTTCTTTCCTTTTCTTTGAAAATTGGATTGTTTTGCCAATTAAGGAAATGCTAGGAACAAATAGGGAACGATTGTCAATTAATGTTAGGAGAGTTTTGAGACCTTACCAGTATGTTCCAAACTGGTCTATTTCACATAACTGGGGAGACTTTTATTTTTTTGATAACTTTACTGTGATCAGAGTCTATGGGTGTCCTCAGCCTCCCCATATTTTACCAAAATTTGTTCCAATTAGGATTTCTTTTATGGAGTTTATCTAGCAATTGACCCTAGTTGAAAAAGAATACCTTGACAAACACATGAAGGGTTCTCTTCTTCCTAGGCTTTGGGTTGCATCTGATTTTACCATTGGTAGGAGTTCCTTTGATGAAGTAAACAATTTCCTTACACACTATAGGTTGGTTAATGCTGTGTCTAGATTCTATGATCTTGAACAATTTATTAAACGTGCATTGCCAAAAATGATACCTTGGGCCACAATAAAGGACCATTAACCATTGGATGATGAAGATGTGGTTAGAAATTTGTTGAGAAAAGATGAAGTACAAGAAAGGAGAAGAAAATGGAAAAATTTGATGAGAGTTGAAGCATAATTGATGGCTGCTGACCCTAGTTTCTCAGGTTTTTGCCCTGATAGCCCATACCTGGAGAGGATTAACAAAATGCTAAGTTTATATGAAACTCTGATGGAACAAATGCCTCAAATTCCAGAAGTGGCTGCTCAACAGCAAGACCCCCAAGATGGGCATTCTTCACATGGCAAGAGGCCACTAAGTGTGTCTACTGATGATATAGAGAGTGGGGATGAAGTTCAATCTACTTGAGTGCCAACTGCAAAGAAACTAAAAACCAATGAGGTTGGTACAATTGTGAGGAGAGACCCTGCTAGAGCAATCATTACAGAACAAGGACACTACTTTCATCAACTAATGACACATCTCAAAGAAGCAGGGTAGAATGAAGAATAAGGAGAAACAAATGAAGCCCTTGCTCAAGGCTTTGATGAGTGTGTGATGTTGTCAAATGAGTTCATGAAAGATGATGACTTTATTAAGTCAGATGAATTTAAAAGTTTTTTGACAAGATTGAAACAAAAACAATTAAGACAAAATCTGATCATAGAGGAAGCAAATGAAGAAAAGAAAGAGGAGATCATCAAGGCACTGCAAGAATATGATCCTGACAGGGAGAAAATATCTATGGAACAGGAAAGACAATTGATTAAGAGTACTAGTATGATTATGATACCTGATAGGGATATCTAATCTATTTTTATTATTGATCAGATTAGGAAGCAAGAGGACCCAATGTTTAAAATTGAATTTGAAATTGGAGATGTAATAAGAGGATCAAGATTTAATCCTAAGTCAAAGACACTTGCTTCTTGGTCTTTGGCCCCTTCCACTCAAAAGCCCCACCTTCTAAATATCCAAGTAGAAAAGAAAGCTGATAAAATGATCTAGAACTTGCAGAACACAACTAATACGAAGATTGCCTCATTTTTGACCCAAGTTTCTTTCATGAATTTATCAAAAATAGAGGATTTGTCAGGAAGATACACAGAAACATATACCCAATTGATTGCATTGTCTAAAAAATATGAAGAGACACTGATGAAGAAGGGCGCTCTGGAGGAAGAGTTAGTGGAGTTGAAAGAAAAAATTGCAAATGAGCCCCCTCCAATACAAATTACAGAAGTAACAGAACAAGTACAAGAAATACCAGCAGATGTGATAACAAAAATGGAGGAATACACAGGGAAAATTGAAAAGCTTGAAAGGGAACAAAATGTCAAGGATATCTCTGTTGTGTCAGGAATTCTGAAACACATGATTAATGTATTGAAAGGAAAATTGATGGTAGTGCATGATTTGCACATTTCTTTGAAAGAGGCAAGTAAAACATCCTCTGATGTTGCCACTTTTCTTGGACCTTTGTTCAATCTTTGGTTAGGAAGAAGAAAATTAATGGATAAGCTAGATACTACAATGATGTATAGTGATGAGTTCCCTCCCAATATCAATGACACTAAAGACATGGTGGAGGTAATGAATGCAACTTATGCATTTTTCACAAGGAAGGATGTGCTTATAAATGAAAAATTGTAGACATTTGGGGAAGGCTATAGTAAATTGGTGCCTTCAATTTATGGTAGTAATGGAGATTTGAAATTAGTTTTTGATTGGACCAGTGAATTTGATTTGATTCTAGAGCAAGAAGAAATAATCAAGCATATAAATGAACAGGTTGATGCTGATTTCCTTAACGGTATGCTTGATTCACTGTTCAAGGTTGAGGTTGACCATGAAAAGTTTATTGTTGAGTCTAGGGCAGTTACATATGCCAGATGGACAAATTCAATTACAAAGTTGGAAGAGGTAAAGGCATTCAGTTGGCCAACAGACAAAGAGGTGGACAGGTGGCAAGCCATGCTAAAGCCAAAGAAGAAATGTCAGGTTGAGGTTGCTACCCAATATTCCTCACAATAATTCTAAGCTTGTTGAATCCTCATCTTATAAAAGGATTCCAAGATTAATTTGAGAGGGATGGCCACTTTTTCTTTTTGATCGGTAGAGAGGGATGCCCAGTTGGTCACTTTTATTGATGTTGAAACTTGAAAACTCTTATACAGTTATAATAGCTCAACTGTTCAAGAATTTGATAAGTGCATAGCTGAATCACATTGTGAATTTACTTTCTGATATCATGATTCATTATGAATATAATATCAATATCATTTGCAGTTTGAGATCTTCACATAGTTGTCTTTGTGTTGAATTTATGTTTTCACCGTGAATTGAATGGTCAAGGGTTTTTCAGTTTACATATGAATCTGGGTTGTGTATGTAATGGCATTATTCATAATTTCATTCCTATTTATCTACAAATGAATCTTATTGAAGTTTATTATCAGGTTGTCTTTGAATTGTAAGTGACTCTATGCCCTAGGATAAGGCACTGGTCTGTTGTCTTGATGTTGACTTGGTGAAGTGACCTTCCAATTATAATAGTTGATTCATTGTGGGTGAATATGTTTTCTTGTTTGCCTTTGATTATGAAATTGTGATTTTTCTATAACATCTATCATGGAATTGGATCCTCAAAAGATATTCCCTTTAATTGAGTTGCATGCATGTTTTACTAATTATGTTGTATTCCTATCTATTGTGGTGTTTGATACTTTCATTCTTAATACTCTTATGATTTTATATGCTATGGATGTTTATGTAATATATATGGAGGTTTTCTATGACTATAATCCACCCACCAATTACAATGAGGTGAATCCTTAATATGATTCCAGACTAACAAAAATTTTGCATTCCTGGGCATAATAATTAATAGGAAGCATTAAATGAAAATTACATACACCATAACAATGCAACAAATGATAAAAGTTAAAACTCATGATTCTGATCATTTGAAAGAGATAGAATTATACACAAAATAAATTTATATATAGCTCCTTCAAGAAATTGCACAAAGCTTGACACTAAATGCTTTTCATTTCCTCTATAAATGACTATACAATATACAACTTGCTCCCTTCACCTACAGTCTAGAATCACTACTAGAACCAAAAAAGGAACCCCAATGACTATATAACTTGCAAAACTGCTTGAGCCATTCCATTATCACCCTGATGCCTTTAGATGGAATGTAAGATGTTACGTTCTATCCAACAGATCATTTCCAAATAGAGGAGGAAGCCTTCATGCCCAGGAACAAAGAAAATGGTTTAATGGAAAGAGGAGCTCGAGCCTTCATGCCCATGATCAGGGAAAGTGGAAACATGAGCTTTAGGGTAAATGTAATATGTTGGGGAGGGGTCACAACTTCCATGTTGTCATAAAGATGACTAGATGCCACTCCCCACCCAAACAAATCCTTCTTTCATTCCTCTAAGGGCTCCTTCTTCAAACCCCTTGCCATCCTATGGCAGAGTAGAAGTAGAGGATGCGCCATGCTTGGCCTTTCTTGACAAGAAAAGGCTTTCACACCCCCTCTGGCAATCCTTCTCACTTTCACAATCCCTCTGACAATAAACAAACTCACACAAAAGAAAACAAAAAAATACCCATCCGGTATCACAAAGCACAAAACAACTCCATGCACGATCTTGCTCAAACATCATCTTCTTTTCTGAGGAAAAAAACACTCTCAGAAAATAAAAAAGGTTTCTTTTCTCTTCTACCAATTAAGTCACCACTCCATTGTATTTATAAAATTTTCACACTTCATTTAGTGATGCTCATTCACGTGAAAAATCATCATTTTGGTGTTTTTCAACATGACTGTAGACTCTAGAAGTCATGTCATGCCTATCAAATCCACTGCATCATGCTAAGGCTCATCTATTGTGAATTATTTTGTTCTGATTTTATTCCTCCTTGATTGGACAAATTCTGCTTCAGAAATTAGAATCCCTGACAACAAGCAACCTAAGCTCTTATTTCTCAGAGAAATCCGTGATCTCCCATCTCTAACTTAGAAGCTATCCAATCCTTTTATGCCTCTGAAACCGTTGTCCTCGCTTGTCTAATCAACCTCGACTTAGGAGAAACCTTCAAACTAGTCCCTCAGGAATGAGTCAACATCCAAGCCTTAAAAAATTTAGGTTGCGAGCTAGTGACCAGATAGTTTGTGGTTAAGTTTTATGGTTATCGCCAGCTCACAAGGTAAAATTTCTGAAGACATGATCAAGCCACGAGTTGGCGACAAGTTGGTTTGGGTTTATATCGCGAGGTCTTTAGCTTTTTGGGTGTTAGCATTTTATGTTACCAAGATGAAGATTGTTAGTGAAATTGCTTTGGTCGCGAGGTCTCGAGTTGGTCTAATGTCATACATTATAGCCGTGAGAGTTAGCAAGTAACTCATTTCATATGATTGTTGCTAGCTCTCATGTTTGTTTAATGTTAGCATTTTTAGGTCACGAGTTAGTGACTGGATAGTTTGTGGTTAGGGTTAATGGTTATTGCCAGCTCATGAAGTTAAATGTCTGAAGACCTGATCAAGCCACGAGCTTGCGAGTGAAGTGCTAGCGATTAAGAGATAAACAGTTTTATTTTGGTGAGTACGCGACAAGGGTTAAAGTTACCACTATCTCCAAGTCACTGCGGTGACGAGGACTTAACATTTTGTGGTCGAGAATTGGTGAGTGGCAGTTCAGTTTCCCTCAGTCGCTAGATCTCAAGGTTACGAAGGCTTAGCATTTTTAGCTTGCGAGTTGGAGATAGAGAGTCATAAGGGCTTGTCGCTAGGTCGTGAGATGCCCTAATGGGAAGTCTTCCAGGCAGAGAGTTGATGTCTGTGTGCCACGTGTTTTAATGACTTAAAGTTAATATCTTGAAATCGCCAATATATTTTTTTTATGGTTTGAAAATAGCTTGAAATCGCCAATATTTTATTTTTATGGTTTGAAAATAGGTTGAAATTGCCAATATTTTTTTTTAATGGTTTGAAAATAGGTTGAAATCACCAATGCAAATATTTTTCTGGTTTTAAAAACATTACAATTCACCCATGCAAATATTTTTTTGGTTTTAAAAACATTACAATTCGCCAGGATTTTTCACAAACTTTGAGCGATCACGGCTAATTCGCTAATGGATATTATTATTTTTCTCTGTAAACCGCAAAAATTCGCTAGTAAAATTAAAAATTTCCTTGGAATTATACAACTTTCGCCAGGTTTTTACACCTTGTCCAAGGGGGGGGGTTTCTTAAAGTTTTCCCTGCTCTAAACATATAATGAACTGAAAAATAACGGCTGTTATTTTTTCTTCATACAAATATAGTTTACCTACTACTACTACTACTACTACTATTATTATTATTATTATTATTATTATTATTATTATTTGGCAATGCTTTGATTTCAAGCGCAAAATTAAGACTAATAAGTTCTAGGTGAATTGTAGTGACTTGATGAAGAGCATTAAATGATTTTTAAGTATTTAAAGTGATGGTTTCAAAAATATTTTTTTCAAGAGAATAAGCTTTGAATCAATGGTTTGAAAATTATTTAAATCATTTGAAAAAAAGAAAAAGTGCGACATTAATCTATCAGTCATCTAATTTGTTTATCATCTTAACAAATAACTAGAGAATTCATTTTTGAACATCTCAATAAATGAATATTTTGAATCATACTCAAGTTTTTCTCTCCAACATTTTTTAGTAAATTAATTTAAATTCTATATAGAATTTTTTTTTTTCATGACGTGATTTTTTTCCCTCCAAATATTCTCTCCTAAATGCATTGAATTTTTTTTTTTTAAATCAATAAATGAACACTTATTTATCAAAAAAGTTAAAAAGTTATTAGAGAAAGAAAAATTAAAAAAAAAGGTTGTTTTAAAATTCTGAAGAGTAACTTTTTAAAATATAAGTTTAAGATAAAAGATTTTTGACAAAGAAAAAGAGTAAATTTATATTTTTTAATGACTTAAAATAGAATTATATGTCCCCACTTAAGTCATGTAGTTAATTAATTAATATTTATTTAATATCAAACAATTCACATTACAGACATATTGATCTTCTTTAATATTTCTTAAGAAGCTCATTTTATATGTAAATATATCCTAATGAATCTTGAATGTTGTTACTATTTTGTCATACAAAAATATCGTCATACATTTAACACTATATTTAGGTAATATTTATATTTTTCCTATTTCATTAAGTACCATGTGATAACCACTACATACTTATCTCAATGCACCTTAATTTTTTATATTTCAATGAAATCTAGGCCTAAAAGTTTCAAGAGTTCATGGGAGTAGGAAGGGAAAAGAGGAACAAAGTCTCTTTATGTGGCTTCCTTGTCCATTGATAAGTAACACATCTTGATATCCATATGTTGGCATCTCAATGCAAGGTTAGGCACTAGAGGCTGACTTTAAGCAATTTCCTCACTATTGTATCAAGGCTCATCTAAGCCCTACAAAATCCTAATGTACTTCTTGGAGTAAATCTCGAATATCCAATGAGATAACACACCATCATAATACATAAGCAAGACCCATCTTATCTATCAACTCATTTATTGACCAAAATATTAATGCATTCCGTAGACACTGAAAAATTGTCCTTAGTCTTCGACGACACTTTTCACTAATATTTTTTCGTGTAAACTGATTAATTTTTTTTAATTATTTAATTAATTTCAAGGCATAGGTAGGGCCCTTACCGAGTCTTTTCGTGGACTCCCCCTTCACCGCATTTTTTTGCAGGTCTCTGTGATAATGAACATTGAGAAGCATAAGTTCCTTAGGTTCTTTAAGGATGGAAATGTAAAGATGTACCTTCATGAGATGGAGAATGGATACAAATGGAGGTAGGTAGCAAGAGGAAAGTGGGACGTTGACCTAGCAATGGAGTGCCTTTGAATAAAGGTTGCCAAAGTTAGAGACCTAGTTAAAGATCAGATTCAGTTGCTCTCAAAACTACTCGAAGGCAAGCAAGTTGCGTGGATGGAGGGTCCCTGAGGATGGACTAATTGGATGGAAGTAGCTCAGGAGTAGACACTGCTGTGACATGGACATGGTAATTCAGTTTGGCAAATATGAGCATAGTTTCTCCTTTTTGAATTTATGCATTATAGTGTCATATGTATAACTCTGTACATCTCTGTTTATAATTCACAGTAATCTGCTAAACTTGTGAAGTTTGGACCTGCGGTCCATGTAGAAAAATGGTACATGTTTTTGTAATAGTCTTCTCTCCTTATATGCAATATAAAAAAATAAATTATTTAATTAGTACTAATTTTCTTCTTCTAATTTTATATAATTAAATAATTTTTAATTATTTAATTATTGTTCTTCTAAACTATTAATTAAATAATCTTTATTATTTAATTAATACTCATCATTATCTCTTTCTAATCAACTAATCTTGATTTTAATCGACTAATCCTAGCTATTCCTCTTTGATTAATTAATTCACTCAATTATTTAATCTTTTTATTCTAAGCTAATTGTTCTTCCATGATTTTAATTATTTAATCCCTTTCTTCAATTATTCTAATTAAATACATTTTTTATTTATTTTAATTACCATGTGTGGGCGAAATAAATGAATTTTATTTATTTATTTATGACCCCACTTATCTCTTCCACTTTCTAATTTTTCTCCCTTATCTCTTCAACTTGCTAATTCCCCACTAGTCTTTTCCTCTATTTTATTTTGGCATATTTTAGTGAAAATAAATTTTTCCAATAATTATTTTCACTTATCTCTTTTATTTCTATATCTTCTTCAACATTGGAAATGCAATTTCTTTTTTATCATCACTTAACATGTCCTCACATTTAATCTTGTCAAAACAATCTTTACTATCCAATCAATCTTAATTTTTCTATAAATTGAGCCCTTTTCTCATTGATTTTCAATAACCACGCTTCGAGTATACTTATGTTGTCCAATTTGCTATCATTTTGTCATCAAATTGCTTTCATTTTGCACTTGCATTTGTAGGTGACATCCACATCAAATTTGAAGGAGAAAGAAGGACAATGGAGGTCAATGAGGGAGATTTCTGCATGTGGTTTGCACTTTTGTTTTGAAATCTTGTCTTTCATTCCTTCATTGAATGTATTAGGATTATATTTCAATACATTTTAGCTTTGTGGTTGGATTTTATGTGTTATGAATCTTATTCATGATTTCCTACGTACACATTCAATGCTAACTTCCTTTATTTAATATCACACATATTCCCTAAAAATGACTTAATAGATAGATAATCATTTTGTACTAGTGGGTAAGATAGATGTTTAAAATAAGTGAGCATAACAAAATTCTAAATTCAATCTCTTAGAAGATTCTTCCAAATTTATTTGAGATAAAAAAACAACAACTACATAACTTTTCTTAGGCCTAACAACAATATTAAAAGTGAAATCTCTTAGAACCATCAACTACCTATTTATTCAACCTTAAATAATGGATTTATTTATGAGGCACAATAGTTTTTGTTGGTTGACAAACAATGGGAACATTGTTGCACACAAGTTGTGTTGAAACTTTTGAATGACATTAATCATGTTGAGACACTTTTATTTTGTTATTGCCTTGATCGGTTGGCCTTGTAAAAGTGTTCCATGTCCTTGCCTTTTTTGTGATCTTTGCCTATTATTTCCCATCAAATATTCCCATTCTAACAAATCTCCAATGAGAAAATTGGAATGCTTTAGTTCTTTATGGAGATCCTTAGGGATTTATTTTTCTAACTAAAACCCTGGCCTTTTTATCCTTTAACCCTTTGCATATGTCAGTATATTATTTTAATCTTGACTAGCTTTCAATGTTTGTTCACCTAAGTTTACAACCTAATCCCCTTCAATGGCTGAGTCTTACCAATTCTTCTCTTCAATTAATCGATGTTCACTTGCTTTTGTTTTATTCCTTATGTTTTTAGGTTGGTTTCACATTGCAACTTGAAGTCCCCTCTAGCATTCCATGTGTTGATTTCCTATTGCATCACAAGGTTCTTTCACATTGCAATTTTTATTGATTTTCATCAGTAAAACCACAAGATAGAAATGTTGTATCATGCTTCCCTTAGTGTGGATTTATAAAATCCTAATCAATTAATGTTATACTATTCCAAGGTTGAGTTGATGAGTTACGATTGACCCATTAATGCTTATGAGTGCCTCTCATGTTGTAAGTCCAAAAGACTAGCTAACTTGTGGCAAGTGGAAACATCCTATTGCATCACACAATTCCTTCACATCACGACAATGAAGGTAGACCCTACTATCATTTTCTTGATGCATGATCTCTTTATCTCTTCTAAAGAGAAATGTTGATGTGCTCTCTCACTAGCTATATTGTATTGCAATATTATGTATGGTAGCAAACAAATGACATATTTTCATTGCAATGTGATTTAAAATGTGAACCCCACTTTCACTCTTACAATGCACAATGATAATTAAAAGGTGTAATATTCTCACATAATGGTTTAGTTGTCAATATGTATCTCAAAATGCTATGATACTATAGGGATACATTTTAGTTACCCCAACACATTTAATACTCCTATTAGTTGAATTTTATAGCCTCTCTTTCTAATGACACCAAGTATAAAGGTGTTGGTAAACGGATTTATCCTTCTTAAATACCTTTTAAAAATAACTCCCAAATGCCCAAACTGAAAGACAAAATAAGAACCAATAGTTGAGTCACTTGCAATGGTGAGTGCAAGTGCTCTCTAAATTTTGATATGAAGGTACAACTCCCCTCATTGGATAAAAATGTATATGATTCCCTCCTAAATGGCACAAGGTTAGCAAATGATCAATAACACAAAAGACACGAAACCGTTAGTGTTAGTCAATCAAAAACTAATCTAAAAGGCATACCAAGAGAGACACTAAAAGCATGCTAATTTATCTAACAAATGAAACAAATATTATGAGGCATCTCCAACTACCTCTTAGCATGGTCTTAGCTCCTTCTCCCTTGTTCCTCTCCTCTCCAAGTTCCAAAATAGTGTAGCTCTCAGCAGCTTTTTGCACTATGGATGCTTATGGAGGATTGAGATTGTAGTATAGCTCTAAATGTGAAATGAAAAACTAATGCTATGCTATTGATGCTAAAATGATTTATTTTAACCAAAATAACAAGGTATTAGATGATTATGCTAAAATGCTCTCTTAAAATGTCTATAGCCTAAATGCATACAAGTTTTCAGGATCTGGATTATGAAGAAATGGGCTCTATTTATAGGAAAAATGGAGCAATGGATGGTTGAGATTGAAAGATTCAATCAAGGGTTGAGTTTGAAAGTTGGGGATCCATGTGCACAATTGGCACCAATGAAATGGTGACAAGTGTCAACATAGGGTTGGGTTGAGAGAAGGGGTTGGAGGCATTAAAGGCCTGAGAAGACCTCATGGTTATCTAAAGGCTAAGGGTCAAGTCTAAATTAAGCTCACCTACTGGATTAAGAGTTAATCCAAGGATAAACCTTTGTGCAAATGTTTAAGAGATAATCATGGTCAAAACATTAATGGCCTGATGAGACCTTTGGGTTGGGTAGAGGTTGAGTCAAAACAAATGTTTTAAACATGTGGGAGGGTTTGAGTTAACCATTAATGGTTATTGGAGACTTTGGGGATTAAGTGGTTGAAGGTTGAAAGCCTTTAAAGGTTATCAAAGACTTTGAGCCATTTAGTGGTTGAAGACTTGAAGCCTTTAATGGTTATCAAAGACTTTGAGGTTTTGAGAAGTGACTTCCCTTTGCTTAGGGATGTGACAAAGTTTAGAGGATGGATTAGGCTAATTAGGAAGGGGTTAGAAGAATCTAGAAGGGGATTAGATTTTGCAAGTGGATTTGGTGGGTGAAGGAAAATAGGATTTTATTTAAAATAAAAATTCATTTATTCCAATAAATGTGTGCAAGTTGCATTTGTAGGAAAATGCAAGTGGGGGGGGGGGGGGATAATGATTTAAATAAATGTTTTATTTAATTTATTTAAAAGAGGAATAGGGGGATTTAATTAAATAAATAGATTTTATTTATTTAATTGATTTGTATTTGGTTTAATGAATTAATTAAAATAAATTGAATAATTTATTTAATTAATAGAAGAATGTTTGGGGATGAATTAATTAAATATTAATTTAATTAATTGATGGTTAGTAGATTTTTAATCAAATAAATACGAAATATTCATTTAATTAAAATGGACAGATTTGTGTGACTACATTTACCCCTCTTTGAGATGGTGCGGTTTATCACGTCGTTTCAAAGAAAGAAAAACTGGTGTGAAGAAAATGCCCCATAAAATGTAAATTTAATGGGTGGTATGCCCCCTCGAGAGATGGGTTGAATTTTTTTGAAAAATCGAGCGATCTCTCGAAAAAGAATGAAAATTGGCAAGGTGGTAGAAGAGAAGAAGTTAGCCATACGGGTGAAAAATAGAAGAAAACGGGGGAAACGTGGAGAAATGGGGGGCTCGGGAAGTTCACGGGGACCACGGCGATGAGCAGAGGGGAAGTTACGGTGACGACGAAGGGTATAAATGGGGTGAAAGGGGTGAAAATAGGATCATTTGTGACCACGACCAGTTGAAAACGAGAGCTCTGATAGTGACATTTGGAGGAGCGAGTAGCAGCTAGGATGCCGATTCCGATCACCGAGCACAGATTCGAGTGAGTGCGACAGTTCCAGTGCCCAGATGACTACGGACCAGCGGTACGCAAATTCGAAAACTTAAGTTTTGTGCATTTTTGATAGGGTTTTAGCTGAGTCAAAGTCAAGTCGGAGCAAGAGCGCCGGAACTGTTGTTTTGGCGCTTTTGCTCCATAAAATAGCGCTATTGTGCCACAATGGCGCTATTGTCCCCTAGTTTGAGCACTTTTGCCATGCATTAGCGCTATTGGTTAAGTAGCGCTATTGCTAGGTTAATTGAGCGCTATTGAGTTAAAATAGCGCTATTGCACAATAGTTTTAGCGCTTTTGTAGTTGTAGCGCTTTGGTATAGCTGATTGAGCACCTTTGCGATAGTTGTAGCGCTATTATTGAAATCTAGCACTTTTGTTGGTTAAATAGCACTTTTGCGTGAGGAGAAAAAGATGCCCCAATTTGGATGAAGAAAATCTCCCGATGCCAATGATGGATGGATGGCGAGGTGAAGTGGGAGTTGTTTTGAACCATAGCAGCCTGATGAGACTTAGGTCATTTGTTAGGATAAATGCCTGTTGAAGTCTAGGTGGCCATGATTGCTTACCTGTTGAGACTCGAAGATACTTGATCAAAGTATCTGATGATAGTCTAGGTTGAAACTTAAAAAAGTTTGAAAACAAAACAACTAATGATGATTGATGAATGTCCATGTGTAGGAGGATCTGCGCGTGTTGCAGTTACGCGAGCGCCATCCTGCGACACAGGGGTTGCGGGACCGATTGACCCGGGCAGAGATTGATTGTATTGCAGCGACTGGTCTTTATGAGGTGATGCACATGCCCGTGATTCGTATGAATCACAGTTTGATCACAACACTGGTGGAGCGGTGGCACAGCGAGACGTGCACCTTTCATTTGGCACAGGGGGAGATGACCGTGACGTTGGAGGATGTGTGGCGCATCCTACGAATTCTGATTCGAGGAGAGCTGGTCACATATGATAGATCCTGGGGGACTGTGGTAGTGCAAAGGATTTTTGATGAGGATGTGTTCATTGATGATGGCTCGATCGCATAGGAGGACATAGCAACACTGTATGAGCCACTTCCAGCAGTTTTGTCTAGGATTGTGGGAGGACTGCTGTGTCCAGACAGGTGGTCACATGGGTTGGCGGTGGGATGGGAATAGGTGATCGAGATGATGATGACCGAGGGGACCTGATTTGCATGGGGGCCGTGCGTGCTGGCGCACATGTACCAGGAGCTCCATGAGGTGGTTTACCGGGGGAGGGGTTCCTTAGCAGTGGGCATGACGCTGCTGCATATTTGGGCTTGGGAGCATCTACCAGTGACTCGACCAGTGAGCCTAAGATTTCGGGCAGTAGATCAGCCGTATATGTTTATGTATAGCGGCATGATGAGTCAGCCCCACCTGGGGAAGTTAGAGTGGTGGCGACGGGCATTAGATGATCTGGATGTAGTTATATGGCGGCTATACTTGGAGTGTGAGCCATGGGATGATGACACAGAGGCACTACCGTATGTGTTTATGACTCGATTCCTCATTGGGAGGACCTCCTATCATGTGGAGAGATAGGTTCCTGGGTGAGTGATGAAACAGTTCGGACGGCAGTAGGGACTGCCTAGCGGTTCTGGAGAGTATGCGTGGGTGATTCGAGATAGGTATGCATGGGGTCCAGTGCTACCTTATGATCAGGCACTGGCAGAGTTTCAGATACTGCAGGCGAGGCCATGGGACCTACGACCGAGGGTCATTGATGCAGGGGTTACAGATGATTACACGCAGTACCGAGCAGCACACCCGATCCTATGGATATCGGATCCTGCAGAGCCGATCCGAGCATTTGAGGATGAGAGGGGACAGAGACAGAGGAGGGCAGGAGGTCGAGGAGATGGAGGAGGAGGAGGAGATGGAGGGGGTGGTGGAGGAGGAGGAGATGGAGGAGGTGGTGGAGGAGGAGATGGAGGAGGTGGAGGAGGTGGAGGATGCAGAGTCAATAGAGAGGGAGAGGTGGACTGCCTCTACAGATCTCACAGGGACCATTGATTCCAAGAGGAGTGCAGCTGAGTGGGAGGGGGATGGAGAGGGAGATCCCGATGGACAGAGGGGAGGGGACTTCTGGAGATGGAGGTGTAGGGGAGGCAGCTATGGACACTGGGGAGGGAGCCACTGGAGATCTGTGGGACCACATTATAGTGCACTTGCAGACACAGATAGAGGATTTGGAGGCAGAGGTGGCAGCTAGGGATGTGCAGCGATTTGCAGGGGATTCAGAGCTGACGGTGGTGCTGCGGGAGAGAGATACTGCAGTGGAGAGATTGGCGGAGCTGCAGGAGAGAGTGTGGATTGGAGCACAGGGGCCTTCAGGGGAGGTGATGAGGGAGATGCGGCGAGCTCAGGCTGAGATAGAGTACTGGTGGGGGTTATATGAGCAGGTGGTGCCAGTGAGTCAGCGAGCTCTCAGCTATTCACAGATGCGGCAAGCGAGATCAGAGCGATCACAGAGGGTGCAGAGCAGTGGGGGAGTGATGGGTCCTTTGAGGAGGGAGAGATCAGGGGATGCAAGAGGGAGTGGTGGTTCGATGAGGCCTCCACGGAGAGATGGATCAGGTGGTGCAGGCACTAGTGGTGGAGCAGGGGGAGGTGTTGGGACAGCATTTGGCCAGAGTGGCATTTGAGAGAACATTTTTGCATGTATATATGTATTGTATCATTGTCAATTTTTTGGACTGTATCTTGGATGGCTCTTGGTAGCCGATTTTGTAGACTTCATTGTACTCTGATATATGAGATGAGATATATATGAGGAGATCCCATATTTTGATGATACGCATTTGATTATGTATGGATGTTTATGATGAGTTTATTGCTTAGATGGATATGTGTATATGTATGCATTGATGAGATGTTCCTTATATGCATGTTTTGATGATGATACTGACATATGAATGCAGGTTTATATATGTATGATTTGTTTGATTTTTAATGTAATGCTATGATGATGATGTATGCTTATGATGATTTATGAACAGGATTTTGGTGTTTCCTATTTTGATATAATAATGAGATGATTTATGTGATGATGTTAATGCAATGGTTGAATGAATGATGTTTATGGGTGAATATGCATCTAGATGTTTTTAGATGAATGTAATATGGATAAACAAAATGTAAAGTACAAATGTTTATATTATAATGTGTTAAATGAATGCAGATGTAAAATGGATATTTAAGAACCAATGTTTTGTAAACAAATGGATTTTATGATTCTAAATGCTTAAATATGATTTAAGTACAAATGATAATGTGATGATACTATAACTAATGTTTTAATAACTGCACCTTAATGCAATTAAAAAGAGTATAATGAATGCAATGCGAATGAATCCTAAAATGAGCATAATAAGATACTTAGTAATGAAGGAATGCACCTTTTAACTATAAAGGAATGTATGTAATGATAAAGGATGATAAAATGATGATGGATAATCAACACTATATGAATGCCTAGTAAATGATTTAAAATAATCAAGGACAATTTGATCCCATGATTGAATCCAATTATTTATGAGTGATGCAATGATGCAAATGAAAACTAAATGTCAAAAAAAATGAACTACATGCAAAGGTTAAAAATGACATGAATGTACTGAATGCAAGATGCAACTAAATGCGATGATGATATGACTATGAGGAATGCAAGGTTTGTAAGACTTTGCATGATGCATTTGATGATGTATCAGAGTACTCGGTCGTGATTGTATCCAAGACCAGCTTTAATGGTCACTTTTGCATATAAAACCTACATATGAATGAATGAATGGGTGATATGCAACAGAATGCAAGATATAAACAGATGAGATGAAATGATGATCCATAGTGCTCTATTTTCATCATTGAGCTTTTAAAATGTTGGAAGAGAATACAAGCAACTTGACATAATGATTCAAGATGACCTGAGTATTCCTTTCATGGATTTTATATAGCAAGTTAATACAAGCAACTTGATATAATGGATCAAGTTGACCAGAGTATTGTTTACGGAACAGACAAGGATTATCTCCGTTCATGCCTGACTTGGATCGTCCTCCTTGATCTTAGGCTGATCATATCCTGAGACAAGTGCATACCGTACTAAGAGATAAAAACCTTTATCCAGTTTGGATGAGGTAGGAGGAACCAAAGGAAGAGCATTGTACCTGCAAACAAACAATATATATATAAAGAATAAAGAATAAAGAATAAGGATCCTTGGTAATGGTTCATGCCCATATGGTCGAGGTATACGATGTAGTCAGCAAGCCGTAGTGATCTATGACTGCATTTGGCATAAGATCACGTAGCTTGGTGAACTTCTCATGTAGACACCATTAGTACATGCCCCAGAACTTCATCGGAAATAATGCGCAAACAAAACAAAACAATGCTGCAAGATCCTGATATAGATAAATGAATGATTGTACTCACAAATCAACCAAGTATTTGATAGCTTAACATAATTTTCTTGTCAAAGAAAACGTCACTTTTGTCTTTGTTTTGGTAAGGAAGGATGCATCCTTTTTGAAGACAGTTTGATTGTTGATGTTGATTGTGTGGTTGATTGGTAAATGGTCATTTTGTTAAGTATGTCGCAATGTTTGTTTGGGATCTGCTCAGATGGGTATGTATAATGTATTGCCATGTTTTTTTTGTTTGATTTTTTTATGTTTTCTGATGTTTTTGGATTTTGAATTGTTTTGAATGTTTTTGGATTTTGAATTGTTTTGAATGTTTTTGGATTTTGTGAGTCATTTTTGAATGTTTTTTTAACCCAATGAATCACCAGTAATGTAGAATTCACTTCCACTAACTAGATTTAAGGGCATTGCCCCCAAGTGTAGACATGACTATGACAAAGCCGGATGCAAGATGCATGAAGTACTTTCTTTGATTACAGATCAAATAACAAGCCATGGTTTAGATGGATGGATGTGTGGATGCATGAATGTGATTGCAATAAATCTGAAATATACTGGAGCCATTGTCTTTATGAGTGGTGCCTGTTTGCCAGGTTTTTACCATCGCACTTACCCAAGGTGCCACCGGAGTGGTTGTTCACCATTTGGATGCATGATTTTTCTTTACTTTTTTTGAATGTTTTTGTATTTCTTCAGGATATTTTTCTGAATGTTTTTGGTATTTTCTGGTATGCAGGGGAGCGTGATGCTCTGTACAACTTAGGTATAAAACTGTTTTAGGTGCATGCCGTTGATTGGATCTGCAAGCGATTCTCCTTCCGATGTAGCCAATTGATATGCCCTGGACCCGAACATAGCAGTGACAACATATGGGCCTAGCCAGTTTGATTCAAACTTGCCCTGATGTTCTCTGTTTGGTTGGTTGCAAGGATTCTCTCGTAGAACAAGATCACCTACCTCAAATGTATGAGGCCTAACTCAATGATTGTAGCTTCTGCTCATGTGCTGCTGATAGGCTTTGAGATGATTGTACGCAGCTTGTCGCTTCTCATCAAGTAACTCTAAGTCTTGAAGACGGGATACTCTGTAGGCTTCATCATCTATCAGATTACGCAAGGTAACCCGTAATGATGGCATCTCGACCTCAATAGGCAAGATAGCTTCTGCACCATAGACCAATGAATAAGGAGTTGCACCTGTAGGGGTTTGAATGCTAGTTCGATATGCCCATAGCGCTGGATTTAGTTGAACATGCCAATCACGGCTGGCATCATTGACTATCTTCTTTAGGATCCTCAATATATTTTTATTGGATGCTTCGGCCTGACCATTGCCTTGTGGGTAATAGGGAGTGGAAAAGCGGTGTTGGATATGAAATTTCTCACAGAGTTTGTGGACATCTTGATTTTTGAAAGGAAGACTGTTATCTATGATGATGGACATGGGTACACCATACCGGTAGATGATGTAGTTGAGGATGAATGAGGTGATCTACTTGCCGATGACTTGGGTAAGTGGAACAACTTCGATCCACTTTGTGAAATATTCGGTGGCGGTAATAATGAATTTATGGCCATTGGATGAAGATGGATGAATCTTACCCACAAGGTCAAGGCCCCATTGACAGAAAGGCCATGGTGTCATGATTGGTTGCAGTTCCTGAGCTGGTGCATGTATCAGGTCGCCATGAACTTGAAATTTCTTGCATTTTCTAACAAAGTAGTAGGAATCCCTTTCCATAGATGGCCAATAATATCCAGCTCGCAGGAGTTTCTTGGCGAGTGATGGACCACTTGAATGAGTCCCGCAAATTTCTTCATGTACCTCTTCCAAAGCCTTTGTTATCTCATCTTGTTCCAGACATCGAAGGAGAGTACCATCAAGACCACGTCGGTATAGGGTTTCGGCAATAATGGTATATCGAGCAGTTTGGCGAATGAAGGTTTTTCGTTGGTTATTCGATTGGTTGGGAGGAAGGGTGTGATCGCGGAGATAGGTGTAGAACTCACCGTACCATGGGGATTCAGAACCGACAAGGCGACATATCATTATAGATTCAGGGATATCATAAGCGGGGATCCAAAGATGTTCTACAAGGAACTCGTAGCGTGTTGAATTTTGTGGAAGATCTAGGAGAGATGCGATGGTAGCCATAGCGTCAGCAGCTTGATTCTGATCTCTTGGTATCTGCTCAAAAGTGATAGTAGTAAATGATGTCTTTAGAGTGTCCACCATTTGCTTATATGGCATGAGTTTATCATCTTTGGTCTGGTATTCATCAGTTGCTTGTCGAATGACTAGTTGTGAGTCGCCATATACTTGGAGTTCCTATAATTTCCATTGTATAGCTAACTTGAGTCCTGTGATCAAGGCCTCATACTCAGCTACATTGTTTGTGCATGGAAATGTGAGCCTATAAGACTTTGGGATGCTATCACCTTGAGGTGTGATAAACAAAATGCCTGCCCCCGAGCCGTGCCTAGTGTATGAGCCATCAAAATATAGTTTCCATGGTTGTGCTGTTGTGATCATGAATATCTCCTCATCTGGAAAATTGGAAATAAGAGGATGATCGCCTATGAGTGGTGCATCGGCCAATTGATCTGCAATAACTTGACCTTTGATAGCTTTACGGTCCACGTACTCGATGTCAAATTCACTTAGAATCATCACCCATTTGGCCAAGCGACCTGTCAATGCTGCTTTGCTGAGTAAATACTTGAGTGGATCAATCTTTGCAATGAGTTGTACCTTATGTGTTAATAGATATTGCCTCAGTTTAGTGGCTGCCAGGATTACTGCTAGGCAAGCTCACTCAATAGGCGTGTAATTGAGTTCATAGCCCACCAGTGTGCGAGAGATGTAGTATACAACACACTCTTTGCCTTCTGCATTATGTTGTGCCAGTAGTACACCCAATGCTGTACTTGTTGTTGAGATATAAAGTAACAATGGTCTACTTGGATCTGGTGGCATTAGCAATGGTGGATTCATGAGATAGTCTTTAAGCGTCTGAAATGCTTGTTGGCATCGGGCATCCCACTGAAAGTGGATGTTCTTGTGTAGCAGATGTGTAAATGGGTGACACTTATCAACCAATTGTGCAATGAATCTTCGGATGGATTGAAGCCGTCCTTGTAATGTTCTTAGCTGACTGATATTCTTTGGTGGTGGCATGTCCATGATTGCCTTAACCTTTGCTGGATCGACCTCAATGCCTTTGCTTGAGACAATGTATCCTAGAAGTTTCCCGGAGGTTACTCCAAAGACACATTTCTTTGGGTTGGGTCGAACATGGTATTGTTCCAGTCTATCAAAGATTTTATCTAAGATGTGGAGATGCCCTTCTCTGGTGAGTGATTTTGCTAGTAAGTCATCCACATAATCTTCCATCATAGTATGCATCATGTCATGGAAGATGGTGGTCATTTCTCTTTGATAGGTTGCTCCTGCATTTTTGAGACCGAAGGGCATTACATTCCATCAATATGTGCCCCATGGACAGGTGAAGGTTGTCTTATGTTGATCTTCTGGTGCGATCTTTATTTGATTGTATCTTGAAAAACCATCCATGAGTGAAAGCATGGCATGTCCTGCTGTTAGATCCACTATGATGTCGATATTTGGAAGGGGGAAGTCATCCTTAGGACAAGCTTTATTCAGATCTCTGAAGTCAGTACAAATGCAGATGCCCCCTTTTGGTTTGCCGACAGGCACAATATTGGAGATCCATTCTGCATAATCAATTGGCCTAATGAAGCCAACATCTAGGAGTTTCTTGAGTTCTGTTTTGACTAGCACTGCAATTTGAGGATGCATCTTACGAAGCTTCTGCTTGACAGGTTTGACTCCTTCTGCGATGGTGAGGTGATGCATGACTAAATCAGGATCAAGCCCAGGCATGTCTGCATATGACCATGCGAAGTTGATTTGACACTTCTGGAAGAACTCTATAAATTTAGGCTATTCCTCTGGAGTGAGAAGAGATGCCAGATGTATGCTATGAGGATTTTCAGGAGTCCCCACATCGTACTCTTTGGTTTCCTTGATGAGAATTGTTGATCATTCCTATTGTGTATTATCAGGGAGAATGTCAAACCCTTCATCCTTAGGTGCCTCAGAGAGGTTTTCACCGTTGGATACGCTCTTTCTTTTTACTTTTGTCGGATCAAATAGTGCCACAGTGTGATTTTCACTAGAAGATCCATGTTTTAATGTTATATTTTTGCAGCTGAAAGGTTTGGCATCCGCCCCGAAGTATGCTGCGCTATTAAGTTCAATGGTGAATCCAGCTTTGTGATCCCCGCTTGGTAGGTTATCCCTTAATTCCAAAAAGTCAATGATGGCCTCATCATTTTGGAAGAAGTCAAGACATGGGGGATTTGGTTGGTTCCATTCGATGAGTTCAGGGTGGATAATGGGCATTACTTCATCGACTAGGTTAGGTTCGTTAGAGGTATCAGTGAGGGTTAAGACGTTATGGTGAAGGTCGTTGATGGTACTTTCCCTGTAAAAATCAAGCGTAGGATGAGACGTAGGGTCTGTGGAAGAAATTTCCAGCTCAGGAACCCAAGTGGTCTTTATCTGTGCTTCTCCCTAAATAGGGATATCTTTGCATGGTGGAGGTGGTGATGTGTCTTCCTCATCTGAAGTGTTAAGCTGTACCGAATCAAATTCCCATTCATGTGAGTCGGTCTTTGAATCACTTTCCAGCATTCGATTACTATACCATACTGGGATGTCCTTTGAGTTAAATACTATAGGTGTGATTGGTTGATGTACCTTTGTAATGATAGGTGCTGCAGGGCGGTTGATGGGGATCAAGGAATCTGTTATAGGGAGTATCGGTGATATTGATTCCATTGCTGCTGCGGGTTCTGATATAGTTGCTGTTGCTGATGGTGCTGCTGATGGGATGACGAGTTCGTTTGATGGGATGAGTGGCATTGGTGATGGTTGTGTTGGGGTTTTGAGCCTCGATGGGGTAGTTGGGATGGTGCTTGAGGCTTCTTTGATAATGAAAGGTGTCCTTTTTGCAGTAGGCTGACATAATGGTTTGCTGGGTTTTCCTTTGAATTTTAATTTAGGAAAAATCTCTTTTTCAAAGCCTAGGCCTGTATTACCTTTGGGCTTGAATTCTGGTAGTAGAGGTTCATGTCGTCCTTGTTTGCAATATCCCAAAGCACTCTGACCATCATACCCCATTCTTTGCATAATGAGGAGACCTTTGCCATACTGTTCCGTAGGAAGTGTAACTCGTGGTATATCAGTGGTGATGGGATCCTTATAGATCCATTCCGCCATGTCCTCATCTTGTGTTTCTTCCTCTTGACTCTTTCCAAGAATGAAAGGCGTCAAAGCACATGCTGGTATGTTTAGTGGTTGTTGGAGTACCTGCTATGGTTTACCATGAGTTCTAGGAGAAGTGGGCATTTGTCCCACACAAAAGAGTTGACTCAAGTTGTATTCCCCAGGACCTTCCTCTGCGATCTTCATCTTAAGTTTTTCTTGCTTGGATATAGTGGTGTTTGAACTGGCAAGAGAGGCATGACTTATATAGGATGTGGAGGAAATGGCTTCTCTATTATTAGGAACGGTAATCTCTAGTTGATGGTTGATATTATGGCAATATGCAAAGGGATTTGCGTCACCCAGAATTGTGATCTCTACACCGTTATGTGGGAACTTGATACATTGATGGTAGGTAGATGGAACGGTTTGCATGGCATGTATCCAAGGTCTTCCTAACAATATATTGTATGGCAGAGGAAGGTCCAGAACCTGACAAATGATGTGCTTTACCATGGGGCCCACTCGGATTGGTAGTACCACAGCTCCTTTGGATGAACACTCCGCATCGTCATAGGCTTTGATTGTGATCTTCTGACGAGGATCCACTGATTCTACCGCATATCCCAATGCTGTGACCAACTGTAGTGTACAAATATTTAGGCCTGCTCCATTATCGATCAAGACTCGCTTGATCCTATGCTGGTTAATAAATCCTTCGATGTGGAGTGAGGCATTATGTGGTTGTTGGAAGGAAGAGTTGTCATTTTCAGAAAAAGTGAGACAAGGTGATGACTTTAGACTTCCAACCATGGCTTGAAATTGGTCCGTATTCAGATTTGCGGGGACTGACGCTTCTTGGAGTGCTTGATCCAAGATAGTTTTATGAGAGGGCGATAGGCGCAAAAGCTCTAAAATGGATATAAGCGCAGGGGTTTTGTCTAATTGTTCCACAAGATTGTACTGCTTTGGGATGGAGGTGGTGCCTTGTGGAGCTGCCTTTATGGTAACTTTGCCGCGACGCGTAACAACATTGCAATTTGAGTTGGGATTTTTGAAGGTTATGGTTGCAACTTGTTCACTGGCATCATACAGATGATTTACAGTGTAATTATATGCAGCCTGTGTATAATCAGTAGTATCAGTGCCTCACCTAGAAGTGGAAGGACCCCTTTGATCTTGTGATGGAATTGGATTTTTGAACATCAGATGATCATTATTTGTTGTTTTTGGGTCATGTCCTTCAATTTCATTTTCTCCTCAATCAATAAGATCCTGAATGAGATCTTTCAATTGGTGACAATTACTTGTCTTGTGCCCTCTTCCTTGATGGAATTCATAGTGTTCAGTATCTCTCCACCAGGCCGGTTTGACCTAAGGTTCATAGTTTGATAGTTTAGGTAGAGTGACCAAATTTTGAGAAATGAGTTGTCACAATACTGTTTCAATGGGTTCCCCTAAGGGAGTGTATGTGCATTTCTATTTTTGCTGACGAGGTCTAGGTTCATCGTGAGATGTGATGCGACCTTGATTAGAAGGAAAATTTGTGTTGTTATGAGGCGGAGGATTTTGTCTTGCAAACCAAACCACAGGTTGTGCATTTTGGATAGTCCTGGCATCCACAACCCCATCATTGACGATATTCTTGTTTTTATTCCAGAAGTTTGATTTTTCGCTGTTGAAGCGTGGGCGAGGACCATCTTTTGGTTCATTAAAGATTTTGATGAGTCCCTTCTTGATAAGTTCCCTTTCACACTTCAAACCCTTGGTGATCATATCATTAAAAGAGTCTGTGTCTTTGACATCCAGGTGAAATTCCATTTCTTCGTTTAAGTTGGAATGAATATTTCCACTAGTTCTCGTTCAGGTAATTGAAGAGAACGTCTGCTAGACATTTGACGCCATCGTTGCAGGAATACTAAGAATTGTCCACCCGGTTTTTGTTTGGTGTTGCATAGGTCAGCCATGGTGACATCGCATTCAATGTTATGAGAGTAATGAGCTAGGAACTTCTGAATGAGTTCCTCAAATGTTCTAATGCCACCTGGTAGTCGGGAAAACCATGATGTGGTTGTTCCTCCCAAGCTTTGGGGAAAAAGGCGCATTAGGTAGGTGTCTTCATATGCCACTTCAAGACAAGCGGAATGAAATTCTCTGACATGATCACGAGGATCTCCCTTTCCTCTA
The DNA here is from genome assembly GCF_030272615.1 of Cryptomeria japonica. NCBI lineage: Eukaryota > Viridiplantae > Streptophyta > Pinopsida > Cupressales > Cupressaceae > Cryptomeria > Cryptomeria japonica. The sequence continues at coordinate 282,014,498 of NC_081412.1, forward strand.
TATTTTTCAAATTTGGGTGTTTCGAATCCTCGTGGAAATGGTGGCATGTAAAGATTCCTATCAAAAGGATAGGGACAAATGTCATTGAGTGAGAATTGGTTAGTCTTGACACCACTATGAAGCTGTTGGGCGAGATTCTCGACTTGTTGCCGCAACATCTCCATTTCATTTGGAGAAGGAGGTGGTGGGTTACCTTGAGGAATGTTATATCTGATGGGATCTCTACCTCTTTCCTCTTCATGGTGACTTTGTCTTTCTGATGCTTGTCTTAATTGGGCAAGATCAAAGTCAGAGGGGAGTTTTGCTCCTTCTTGAGTGAGTCTCAAGAAGTGAGCATCCGTATTGCTCCTGAGTATTTCGTCAAACAGTCTGTTAAAGAGAGGGTTATGTTGAGCCCCTTCTATTGTTGCAGGAGTAGGAGTACTCGGGTTTTTTTCATTTGCATTTCCTCCAAGTGCTTCTTGAAATTCATTGAGATTGTCATCCTCTTCTTCTTCCATTTCTATTTCTCGTTGTCTTGACCGTGATTGGGTTTGAGCCATTTTGTTTATGAGTCTTTGTTGAAGTTGAGTGAAAATGATGATGAGTTTTTGATGAAATGAGAGATTGATGATTGGTGAATTGTGTTGCATGTGGATCTCTAGCACTTTGAAGGTAGATGTAATCGAAATTCCTTTGAATTGCTTGCTTGTTTGATAAGTGTTTGATGTGATAAGGTGTAGAGAAATCTGAGATGTGTTACAGATTGAACTACCTAATAATGAGAGGATTCACTCATGAACTAGTTTTAACCTACGTAGATGTGTCTCTTAGGATGAGCTTATCCTAGATGTAGAAACAATCTAAAAAGTGATGTGATGTGTTTGATTTCAAGCAATATCTAAAAGAGAACTTAGGACAAGAACCTCTTAATGTTTTGAGAGTTGGGATGGATTGATGATGAAGTGATGATGTATGAGTGAGATGATGGATGAAAATGTTTTCAACTTCAATAAAAACTTTGTGTTACAAATGGGACAAACTCTATCTCTTCCCTTTCGGGTGTTGGTGGTATTTCTCGAGCTGTGTTGTAGGTGATACAGACGTTTGGGAAGAAGTTGGGATTAATCTTTCCTCAGTTTTTGTGATAACTCAGAGCTCTATATTGCATAAAAGCTCTACGGTTCAATGATTCAGAATCAAATTCATTTGTTTTTCCTTGAAGGTAGAGACGCATGTGACACAGAAAAACTCTATGGGAGACAAAGATTTGTCTATTTATATAGAAGAATTTCCTTCTTTTGATCAAAGCCTTTGAGCTTAATGGTCTTCTTTTCAAGTTGATATTTTGATGACACTTCTTCTTTCACAAGATGTGAAGAATGGTCATAAAATTTTGGCTTTTTGGGGTTTTGTACCTTGTTTTTGATGTTTTTGGTTGTTTTGAGAAATGTTTGGTTGGATGAATACTTTGTTTTTGGGATTGATTTTCTGATTTGTTCTTTGACAAGAAAAAAAAGCAAGCACACAAACGCAAGAATGTTGCCTAAAAGGCACAAATGAGTATGGGTCTAGATCAACCCAATCCTTGGACTTTTATATAACCCTTCCTTTAGATGTATTTTAAGGTGTATTTCCAAAGCTTGAAGTCGGCTCAATTTGCACTTGGTCTTTAAAACGAACACACTTCAAACACTTTTTATCCCTAAGGTCAAATGGCCAGTTGTGATAAATTTAGCCCACATCTTGATATTTCTTCGACTTTGGTACTACATACCTTATGAATCCCGCCGTGGCAGGTAAGGATGTGATATACTAAGTCTTGCACAAGCATAACAAATAGATGATCCCTATGATGGGGGAGTCACCACTTTTATCAAGCCACAAGTGACTTTTCAAAAAGCTATGTTTCTACTCAAGGAAATATGTATGGTGAGTATCTTGGGAGCAAAACCATCTATGCTCTTGCACTAAATTATATCGCAAATATCCTCAATCAATAGAACGGGTGGGCTACTACTTAAAGGTGTTTAGTCATGTTCGATGTTTTTGGACATAAGTTCATTATGCAGTGACTCACTTAAGAGCCTTGTAACTGGTGGTGGGGCCCATTTGTCCTTTCGGCCAGTTACACTGTAGGAACAACTATACCCAAGGCTACAGCTTTCGCTCTCACCTGATTTCTATAGCGGCTCGAAGGATTTACCGCACGAGGTTGTTCCCAAGAGTGATGTGTCTCTTAGTAGGCCTCTCTTAAAAAGATAAAATTTTGAGTGTTACTAACACTTTTCTCTTGCACCTAGGACCACGAAAACCAAGGGAGAGGATAGTGTGTGTTAGAGGTAGGACCACTTGACTGACTTTTGTGCACAAGCGTGCCAAACACGAAATTCACTTGTTCTTTTTAATCCATCATTTGCACATGTGATCTAACTATTTGGAGATGTTGCTCCAACAACCATGGTGTTCGTTTTAACTTCAAAGGCAATGTGTTTTGTAATCTAGAATTCGAAAATCCTGGTCAACTTAATGAAAAACACGTTTTTGCTTGAAGTAAAATTTGTTTGTAAAAAAATCAAAAACAAGTGGTTTGTTCTTTTTACTTGCCCAAAATTGAAGTGTGGATTGTGAGTTTTAGCTTGATGCAAGGAAAGAAACTTTGTATGTTGATTTTAAGCACCAAAATAAAGATGAATTCTAACTAGAAAGCAATACAATTTTGTGTTTTTCAAGTTTTTAAGCACCAAAGGACAAATTTGTGATTTTTATGGTGAGTTTTTAACCTGCATGAACACAAACGTGTTAGTAAAATCAATGTTCAAGGGGGGTTTCCACAAGCCTAAGAATTTCCTTTTTTGTGGTTACAAAGCGATTTGGTCGACATTCTGTTGCAATAGCGCTAGTCTGCGTTTTAACAGAAGCACTATTTCACACAGAAGCGCTGAAATAACAAAATTGACAGAGAGTCAAAAGCGCTAAAAGATCTTCAGTAGCGCTAGAAGAAGAACAGAAGCGCTAGAATAGTGACAAAAGCGCTATTGATTTTACAATAGCGCTATTGTAAAATCAATAGCGCTAAAAGAAAAATTGTCAATAGCGCCAGAACGTGTTCAATAGCGCTAAAGCGCAACCTGTGTGACACTTTCAACAATCAGACATGTTAGTTAAAAAAAATGAGATGTTTTTGGTGGTTCGATTCACGTCGGGTTCACCAAATGATGCCCTCCTAAATGGCACAAGGTTAGCAAATGATCAATAACACAAAAGACACGAAATCGTTAGTGTTAGTCAATCAAAAACTAATCTAAAAGGCATACCAAGAGAGACACTAAAAGCATGCTAATGTATCTAACAAACAAAACAAATATTATGAGGCATCTCCAACTGCCTCTTAGCATGGTCTTAGCTCCTTCTCCCTTGTTCCTCTCCTCTCCAAGTTCCAAAATAGTGTAGCTCTTAGCAGCTTTTTGCACTATGGATGCTTATGGAGGATTGAGATTGTAGTATAGCTCTAAATGTGAAATGAAAAACTAATGCTATGCTATTGATGCTAAAATGATATATTTTAACCAAAATAACAAGGTATTAGATGATTATGCTAAAATGCTCTCTTAAAATGTCTATAGCCTAAATGCATACAAGTTTTCAGGATTTGGATTATGAAGAAATGGGCTCTATTTATAGGAAAAATGGAGCAATGGATGGTTGAGATTGAAAGATTCAATCAAGGGTTGAGTTTGAAAGTTGGGGATCCATGTGCACAATTGGCACCAATGAAATGGTGACAAGTGTCAACATAGGGTTGGGTTGAGAGAAGGGGTTGGAGGCATTAAAGGCCTGAGAAGACCTCATGGTTATCTAAAGGCTAAGGGTCAAGTCTAAATTAAGCTGACTTACTGGATTAAGAGTTAATCCAAGGATAAACCTTTGTACAAATGTTTAAGAGATAATCATGGTCAAAGCATTAATGGCCTGATGAGACCTTTGGGTTGGGTAGAGGTTGAGTCAAAACAAATGTTTTAACCATGTGGGAGGGTTTAAGTTAACCATTAATGGTTATTGGAGACTTTGGGGATTAAGTGGTTGAAGGTTGAAAGCCTTTAAAGGTTATCAAAGACTTTGAGCCATTTAGTGGTTGAAGACTTGAAGCCTTTAATGGTTATCAAAGACTTTGAGGTTTTGAGAAGTGACTTCCCTTTGCTTAGGGATGTGACAAAGTTTAGAGGATGGATTAGGCTAATTAGGAAGGGGTTAGAAGAATCTAGAAGGGGATTAGATTTTGCAAGTGGATTTGGTGGGTGAGGGAAAATAGGATTTTATTTAAAATAAAAATTCATTTATTCCAATAAATGTGTGCAAGTTGCATTTGTAGGAAAATGCAAGTGGGGGGGGATAATGATTTAAATAAATATTTTATTTAATTTATTTAAAAGAGGAATAGGGGGATTTAATTAAATAAATAGATTTTATTTATTTAATTGATTTGTATTTGGTTTAATGAATTAATTAAAATAAATTGAATAATTTATTTAATTAATAGAAGAATGTTTGGGGATGAATTAATTAAATATTAATTTAATTAATTGATAGTTAGTGGATTTTTAATCAAATAAATACGAAATATTCATTTAATTAAAATGGATAGATTTGTGTGACTACAGTATATTTTCTAAATATGCTTTTAACCGGAAAACAATAAAGGCAACTAACATCTGCTCATAGCCATGACAGAGATGCGAATAGCAGATTTATAATGAAGTGAATGAAGATAAGTAAAACACAGTTTAATTATCCACACCCAGGAGAATACCCTTTCCAATAAATAAAAATGCTTTGGATTCTGATCGTGTCTCTCTCATGCCTCAAAGGACAAGGGGGATCAGAATACCCAGACAAATAGTTAACAATATATTTCTTTTCAAATACAAATTATTTCTGAAATCAAAGTTTCAAAATCAAATGCATATACATAGTTTGATGTAACATAAAAGACAATAAAAGGAAATTACAAGAGAGACAAAGCCCATTGTAATAAAAGGAAAATATTGACAAATCCACAGATCAACAAAATCTTCTTCATTCTATCAATGCCCAAAAAATGTGAGCTCACAAACTTAGCACTTCTGAAAAACAAAACTGTGCAGTCCAGAAAACAATGCCGCCCCTTCTTTTTTTACAGCAGATTGAGAAAAAAAAGAAAATAAGAACCCTTTCTCCTTTCTTTCGTTACATATATATAGCTGAGAATTTTAGTTATGAATAACTAATTCTTGAAAAGATTATTAATTAATCTTTTCCTTTATATTCTATCTTCTTCCAACAACTCTTTTTAATTTTGCTTCAAATCTTTTATTCTCCATTCCTTTCTGAAAAATATTTGAAGAGAATGTAAATTAAACACATCTAATTATGTGTTGATAGGTGGTCATTTATTTTATATCTCCATTTCAAACGTGAGCTTCTCATAATAATATTTTTCTAAGAAATTTGTATAGACCCGTACTCAGAGATTAATAACTTTCGAACATGATAATATTTGTCCAATCACTCTGGTGAGGATTTAGAAAACTAGGTTTTCTAAAACGTGTCAAAACTTCAGCCTGATCCAATGGTGCAATTAAAAGTTATGCCCCCCGCACCGAGACTTATTTTTCTGTCTCAGAAAATCCATGGTTACAGGTTGCATTGAAAACTATAAACAATATACATATCAAAACTTGCACATGGATCACGAATTTGAGCTGCCATTTAAAGGAATGAGCTCTATTTTATGACAAAGCTCTCTTTATAATAGAGGATGATTGTAACTCTTCAGATTTTTTGTAATACTGTGAGCTGCTGAAACAATTCTTTGAAAATATTATCAACTGCTATCCTTTGTTATCAACATATTAATTAATAATTAAATCCATCTTCCAAAAAACCGAATCTTCCTTTGTAACATGAAGGTTGGACTTTGTATGTGTTAGTGTGGCTATCGAAAAAGTCATCCAAACACTTTTACTCTCAACTCGATGATCATTTTTAAAAACATCCACACTCTGAACCTACAAACTTTGAACCTTGAACCTTGAACTTTGAACTTTGAACTTGCGAGGTTCAATAGTTCAAGTTCAATGACCTAAAATTACAAAGCCCGAAATTTGAACTTTGAACCTTTTGAACCCGTGGGCTTGAACTTGTAGCCTTGAACCAAAAAAGTTCAATAGTTCAAGTTCAAAAAAAAATTACAAAGCCCGCTCTAGTTGAATTCAAACTTTGAACTTGAACCCGAACTTTGAACTTTGAAAAGGTTCAAGGTTCAAGTTCAATGACAATTGTTCTTTTTGGCTGCCATAGAAAAACCTGCATAACTTTTTACTGGGAGATCCATTTCTTATGAAATTTTAAATGTAGAATAAATAAGCTGAGTAGAAAATAACCCAGAAATCATTTTTGCATATACCACATCAAATTGAGATTTAATTGTTTGGGCATATGGGTAACTCAAAAATTAAACAATTAAAATCTCCCAGCCGCCATGGAGTTTGGCCATAAAAATTGGTCATTTTGGAGAAGAGGATGCTAAAATTATCTCTGCAAAAGGATTTTATGTCATCTTTCACAGAATTTGAAAAACAATGACTTCTTTGTGACTCGCAGGTAGGGGATGTCCAAGGGGGTGCTTGAAAGTTTGAACAAAGGTGACCAACGCTTTCAATATTAAAACATTAGCAATAGCTGATTTTTAGCTGATTATGAGGCTTTAGGCATGAGCAAAAATATAGGGGTAACAAAAGGCATACACATAAATTTCATGCCTAGAAGGTTTATTCCATCACCATGACTAGGTGTGCTCATCCAACTACTGAACAAATTCCAAGTCACCATTAAGGCTCCAATTCAATTTAACACTGTAACATCATAAAACGGCTAGTATGATTAGTCAAGCAGATCAAACCATTTTAAAGCCATTATCAAGAAAGATTTGAAATGAAAGAATAATGAGAGATAAACAACATAAAATAAAGTATACGCATGAAGCTCCCATTGCAAATAACTCTTCCTTGTCCTCCTCATCTCCATGAAATTTTCTAGCTCCAAAGTTTGACTAATGGAGAGTGGGAGAGAGATGGAGTGAATGTGAAATTCTCTCAACTAGCATAACAACATATTGTGGATGAGTGTATATGGATGAAATTTGAATATGGATTTTGAAATCAAGATGGTATTATGATAGTGTTATGAGGAGTGGATAAAAGGCCAGCATGAGGATGCATACAAAGTGGATGAATTGATAAGAGATAAGGGCTCAATTTATAGAGTTTGAGGCTTGGAAACCGACGGTCAAGATGAAAATTTGATCAAGGGCTCAGATTGAAAGAGAGAGAAAGGTGTGGTCACACGTTTGTGAGCACATCTTGGGAAGAACAATTGTCATAGGGAAAAGGGAAAGATGTGCTCACACATGTGGGGGAAAATCTTGGGAAGTCCAAGAACTTGACAAGTGGAAACACTTGTGGAAGGGTGTAAGGGCTAGTGGAAGAAAGTTTGTGACATATGGGCTAAAAGAGGAAAGTGTAGGGTGGTTCTATGGGGAAGAGAATCCTCACACATGTGTGAGAACCCCTTGGTCAAAGGTGATGTGGAGATGTTGAAGTGACTTGTGCATGCAAGTCCTTCAAGAGGGGGTCACATGTGGGTTTTGGGTAGATGTGTAGTATTTTTAATTTGAATAAATACTAATAGGGGTTAGGCCTTGGTTTAATTAGTTTAATGAGGGGAGGGAGGTTAATAGATAGGTTTGTAGGAATCATAGAATCAGCTTAATTAATTACAAATTAATTTAGCTAATTGGGATTAAGAATAAAGCTGGAATATTCCTTAAAGGTGAGCTTGATTTATTAAAATAAATCAACTTTACGATAAAAGAGGCATGCATAATTAATTAATAAATTAACTATATATGTGGAAGGGGAAATTAATTAAATGTAATTTATTTAATTTAAGGGAATAATAGGCTAACATGATTAATTAAATTAATCAAAGGATAAAGGGAAAATTAATTAAATATTAGTTTAATCAATTTTACATGTCTACAACAACATTCTTAATGTGCTTTACCATTTGAAAGTTGCTGGCATTGCATGTAGATTGCATTGAAGAAGTATAGTGTTGTCATTGATGTCAATTGCAACCAGTAATGAAGAAAGTATTGTAACTGGTAATGATGCAGTAAATAAACCGATGTTGATGCAGTGAAGATTAACTGGTAACCCTAATCAGTTGAGATGCAAAACCCTAACTGATGAAGTTTGGAGATCGGTTGTGATGATCTATGACCGAATGATGATCAGTGATGAAGATGCCACATAAGCATGTTGCACATGATGAGTTTTGAAATGGATTCGACGTGTAAGAGATAACCGTTTATCTTGAGAATGATAAAATGCATAACATGAAGTGAAAAATGCGTGATGAGTTATAAGATTCAATGTGCGGTGATCCAGGAGTGGTTGAAGATGCCTAGAAGAATGTAATGTTGATTGCATGTAATCTAATGGTCAAGATTGTACCGATATGTTTGTAATCTCTATGAGATTGTAGGGTTTGTGTTGTGTTACTGACCTAATGTATTTTCTTATAAGGTTGATGATTTATTTCAATAAAGTGTTGGCAATTTGGTTAAGTGTGGAGTGATTGTTGTCGAACTAGGTGGTGTGTCTGCAGAATGTTGTGAAGGAAGATAGGAGCGATAAAGGATCTGGTTCAACAAGGAAGTGCTATTTCCAGATCAGTCAAGAACCTGTTGTTCTCTAACCATTACAACACTTAAATCCCTTAACCGGGTAAGCTTTAACGAGCTTGTTGTTGAAATCCTCTAACCAGGTGATCCATTAGCTTGGATTTGAAATCCTCCACCGAGGTTACCTTTAACATGGTATTGCCTTTAACACGGTATTTGTAATCAATCCCTTAACCGAGTTGTCCTTAACCGGATCTATTCCTAACAAGACATTATTGTATAAGCTTCTAACAAGGCTTGGCTCCTAATAGAGTGAACTTCAGAAGAGTTCAAAATACTTGTGGGTATTCATCCCCGCCGTGGTTTTTCCCATTTGAGTTTCCACGTGAAAAATCATTGTGTCAAGTGGTGAATGATTTTGTGGATGTGTTTTTGATATGGTTGATTTGAATGATTGGTAAATATGCATAGATATATTTGAATGACCGTAAATGATCTGAAACATATTATTACTGGTATTAGTGAAGTGGTTCAAGGATTTGTCAAATGGTATCTAAGTTTTAAGATCTGTTGCATTGTGTCACTAAGTATTAGGACAACTGGTAAAGTTTAACAGTGCACTTACAGATTTGTCTAAGTGTCTCAACTGATATACTTTATGAGTTGATTCAGAGTTGACAGTTTGTTTGGTAAAAGTTTAGTTTATTTTCTATCTACTGATTCACTCCCCCTCTCAGTAGTTGACCGGATCTTTATAGTTTCATCATATTATCAACTGGTATCAGAGCTTTTCAGGTCCTCTTGAGTTTAAGCCTAAGAACTTGAGGAAAAGATCTAGGAGAAAATAATGAAGAGAGAAGGTCCAAAGTTTAATAGAGATAACTACAAAATCTGGAGTGATAGAATGAAGATTTACATCAAGAGCTTAGGAAGTTAGTATTGGGATCAAGTTGTTACTAAGTATAACTTGCCTAGTGGAATTTTGATAGATGATTAGAAGAAGGAGCAACAAGAGAACAATCAAGAATTGAAGGTCATCATAAGTACCTTGTTCGATTCAGAGTATGTTGATGTTCATGGATTGGAGACTGCACATGAAGTTTGGAAGAAATTGGAAGATATCTATGGCGGTGATGAGCATGCAAAGATTGCCAATGAAGAGACTCTAAGAGGAAAATTTGATGACATGAGAATGGCTGAAGGTGAAAACATTGAACAATATGGTCAGAGAATCAAGGAGATTGTTGGAGAAATCAAAAGTGCTGGAGCTACAGTGGAGGATGCCACTGTGGTTAGCAAGGTGTTGAGAACCCTTCTACCAGTCTATGCTATTAGAATTGAAGCTATTAAAGAACTCAAATCTATTGACAAGACAAAGGTAACTCTTGACTCTATCATTGGTAAACTGACTGCATTTGAATTAAACGGTTTTGATGGAAGTGTTCAGAGGTTAAAATCTGCATTTAAAGCCTCGATCTCAACCCCACTAGTAAGGAAAAGTAGAGAAGCTAGTTACATTCATGAATCCAGATCCAATAGAGAGGTAGATGATGATGATAGTCTGATGGAACTTGAAGCACTGTTTGCCAAGTGGTTACCCAGAGGTACTGATAAGTACAGAGGTAAACTACCATTGAAATGTTTTGCATGTAACCAGATATGACACATTGCTGCTAATTGTCTTAATGAAGATAATGAGAAAAATGAAAGAAATATAAGAAGTATAAAGGAAAAGGAAAAAGAGATAGTCTCATTGTAGTGGATGGAGGTATTACATATGAAGAATCTGAGGGTGATGCAAATGAGGACATTGTCTTTGTTTCTATCAAAGAAGAGATATCAGATCAAAAGGAATTGGTCTCTCACTTGGATAGTTCAGATGACTGGATTATAGACAGTGGTTGTTCACACCACATAACCGGTGACCAGAGTAAGTTTCTTACATTGAAAGAATTTGATGGTGGTGTTGTCAGATTTGGGAATGACTCACCTTGCATGGTGAAAGGGAAATGATCCATCTCCCTGAATGGTAAGAGTAGTACATATTATGTCTACTGGGTTGAAGGTCTAAAACACAATATGTTGAGTGTTGCTTAGATCAATGACAAAGGTTACCGGTTAGAATTCAAGAATGGAGTTTGCAAGATCTTTGGAAGCAATGGTGAACTGATTGCAACCGACAAACAAACTAGAGGTAATATTTTCCACTTAAATTCTAAAGTCAATAGTTGTTTGATTGCAAAAGTTGAAGATAGTTGGCTTTGGCATCGAAGGTTTTGTCATGCAAATTTTGATAACATTGTAAGAGTCAACAAGTCAAAATCTGTAAGAGGTTTTCCATAGTTGGACAAACCAGTGAATGAAGGTTTGCAAATTAATTTTTTTGGCTTGACCTATACAAGTATTGTTCCTTATCAAATCCATCATGGTCACTCGTGTATCTATTTTTATGCTAAATGATCTACACCACTACTAGAGTATTTTCCATACTTGCTAAGGTGTAAGTTGATATTTGTGTCTCCATAAACATGTAAAAGGTTCTCTAGCGTATCAAAAATAAAATAAGCATCCACAAAGTTGCTACAAACCAAGGGAATGGTTTAGATGTTACTATAGACACTATTATTGATAAATTCAATTAGATCAATCAACCTCACAACACATAAATTTATATTGCATTGAAGCTCAACAATAGGGACTAGGCCTTAATTCCAAGTATTGTTTGGTCAACTATTTTGGATTAGCATGGGAGCTAACCCTTTTTCACAACTCTATATAGGCATAGTTATGTGTAAATCTAGTTTCCCAAATTTTATTTTGTTTTCTACAACAGATCATTCTTTACCTAGAAGCAGGGTGTGCAATACTAAATATGCATAGTATAATTGTATAACACAATCTTATTTTCATCCAATGCAACAATCACTTCATGAATTTAGTATCTCTTATTTCAAATTGTGGTACCTACATTATGAGGTTTGGCAATGTACATACCAATGAGTATGCATGTATAGATGTCGAAGTATTTTATAGAACTCCATTAACACTATATCACAAACTATTTATTCTTGAAAGGATGATTAGAATATGAAAAGTGGCCTTGGAGAGTGTCAAATTTACAGTGGGTGTTCTACAAAATAGGTATTCCAAGTTTGTAGGGTTACAAATGAGACATGGTTGGCAACTTCAATCTCTAGATCCTCCATGTTGTTGTGATCAATTATAAATTTCATTAGTTTACCACTTTGATTCAACTTTACTAGAAGATAAGGTTATTGCTTTTGCGGTGTTAACTCAAACATTGGATTCAATGTCAATGATTCCATATGAGGGATTCACATCAACATTCTAATGCAGATCATCTATCACAAACCATAAAAGCTTCAAGGGTATTACTGACCCAAAACTAATACAAGACCTTCAACTTGAATCAAGAGGCATATAAAAATATCAACCACTTTTCTCAACTCCAAAAATCACAATCTGATCATTAAGTGACAATACAAATGATATTCATCCATTCTACAAGGCAATCACAACATAATCTTTACACAAGGACTGTTTATCAAGTACTTCCACCATACACCACCAATCAACCCAAAACCACTTTAAAGGCTAGATTCCATCCCTAAAGACCTTCATTCAAGGTATAAGATCATAAGTTTCACCACAACATGAGAGAACAAATTCTTTATTGCCATGGGATACCCTAGTTTAGGGTTTCATCCTTTAAAATCTGTTTTCACAAAAATAATAAAAAATTATTCAATTCTTAACCAAACTAAGTCAAACAAAAATAAATGGAAAGAGGATTCAGATACCTTTCCAAAACATATACCCTTTCTTCATTATTATTCCTCATGTGACCATACCAAATGCCACAACAAGACTGTTGTTGCCTTCACCAATCTGCTTTTCACCATGAACTATAACAAACACTCATTAATAACTTTTAAAATACTAATTATAAAGAAAATAGCTCTAGTCAAAATTTAGATTGCCTAGTTAAAAAACTTCTCAAAAATTTATAGCCCGATCCAAGGGTTATATCAAAATTTATGAGGATTTTTCCAAAACGAGTAACCCTTTGGAGGGTTTTGAATTTTTTTGAAAAAAAAAATATATCTTGCCAAATACTCCACAAAAATGCATAAGAAAAGATTCATCTGAAAGATATTTCATTAATCTATCATTCAAAAACATCTACATATAAAATTTACACCAAATGTGATCCTCCATGGATCTACGACAATCACAGATTCCTTAAAACGTTATGACAATTTGAGGGTTTGATGGATAATCTTTGTCAAGTCCCCTCCAAATTGCTCTACCCCCTTGATCTCAACCAAACATGGTTTTATAAACCATTTCCAACTCTGCCTAACTACTCTAACCACCTCATGACCAATGGATTGTTGGCATTATTGGATGAATTGATTATGTGTTGCATTGATGTTTTGTCATTGATGTCAACACTAGCTATTATGGTTGGTTACCAACAGATAGGTTTTGGTTACCGGTAGAAGATCAAGTGTTACTGACAGAAGAGACTATCTATTGGACACTTCCAACATGTTTGCAAGTATGGAATGTGATTGGTTACATGTGGTACATGCTTGTGGAGCATGTTTTGGTAAGTTGGTATTGACTTGGTAATCGGATGCTATCATACACTTTGGTAAACCCTTACTAGCATTGGTTTAAGTCTCTACCGACAGAGCTCTCACTGAGGAATCTTGACATGATGCATAATTGGTGTTAGTGAAACATCTAGATGGATTTCAGGATGCTGAACATGTTCTTTGATTGTGCTTCAACTACTTGAAGACATTTATTTGGCATGGTGGACCCAGAATAGGTCGAGTGCCTATCTAGGTTATGGACTGGTATCATGATAACGTGTACTCTACACGTTACTGGGATGTTTCCGGATGATCTATAGATTTATTATTGTTATTCTGGTCTTAAGCCAACATGGCATATCATTGTAATATGGATTTATGTAATGATCTTATTGTAATATCTTTTAGGTGGCCGACCTTATTGTTTTAGGCCTTAGGGTTTGTATAAAATGATGTAAGATCTCATTGTAGATGGTGGCATTCCTGGCATGGGAATGAAATAAGTGTTTGTGGTCTTGGAATGCAATATAATATACGAAGGATATTTGGTCAATCATAGGTGATCGAATTGGGATTAAGGAACATGTCAAAGGCCTCCGGTATTGAGCTAAATCGAGACTGTAATCAGGCATGATAGATTCTATTTCTGGCATTTCACTCTATTGGATTTTTGTCCATTTATCTTGAGATGGTTGTAGCCTCTCTGTAGTTAGTGAGACTCTTTTGTAATGAGTAGTATGCTCTAGGCAATGTGCCTTCCTGCATGTGCAGGCCCCTCATTGTATCACATACTTTCTGTAGAAGTATCATCTGACTGTGGGTAGGCTTCCCACCATGGTTTTTCCCTTTCTGGGTTTTCCACGTACAAATCATTGTGTTATGTGGTATGATTTTTTTGCATTGATTATCTATTTAATTGTTAAGTTGTGTTGTTTACTGGTATCTATTCCTATCAGCATTTGTATGGGCTTTACCGATACTTGATCTATTTAAAGGTTATTAAGTGGATTAAAAGTTATAATCTGTTAACAACTGATTAACCCCCCCTCTCAGTTGTTCACTAGTTATCCTAACAATTGGTATCAAAGCTTTGGTCCTATTTTGCAGAAGCTTAACCGCTTGAGGTAGATCCTATGGCAACTAACACTTCTAATCCACAGACAACTATTTTCAGAAGAGAAATCCCTTAGCTTGATGGAACAAATTATGGGATATGGAAAATTCAAATGGAGACTCATCTTAGATGTATTGGCAGGGATATTTGGGAGATCATTGAGAAAGAACATACACCTCATGATTTGACATCTAGCAATCCTACTCCTGCAGACTTGGATAAGAATATTGAGAATGATTGCAGAGCTAGAGAAGCCCTCTTGTGTGCACTTACTGATCAACAGATCATTGGATTGAATGATAAATTGAAAACTCTGAATGAAGGTGATCCTACTATCAAAATTGCTAAACTTGATGGTTACTGGATAAGATATAAAAATTTGAAGATGGAAGATAATGAAAGAATTGCCGTGTTTATGGAAAGAGTAAATGAGATTGTTATGTGAATTCAATGTTGTGGAGGTTTTCTGAGTGAAGATGAAATAGTTTCCAAAGTCTTGAGAGCCCTTCCACCGACTTACAAGATGAAGACAACTAAAATTAATGTGTTGAGAACAATGGCTAACTCTCTAGTTAACAGAGACATTTTGATTGGGAAATTATCTGCTTTTGAGCTTGAAGAATTTGGATCTTCTGGAGCTGTAAAGTCTGAACCTTCTTTTCATGCATCATCATCTACCAGAAAAAGTGATTGGAAAGCTTTATATGAAAAATAATTGGAAGACATGAGGAAAGAAGATGAAGAATTTGAGCAACTTGAAGCCTTATTTGCTAGAAAAGAACCTAAAGGTCTGATAGGAAGTAAGTATGAAGGAAAAGAACCTTTTAAATGTTTTTCATGTAATAAGATTGGTAATTTTGCATCTAGATGTCCTGAAAGGAATGCAAGGTTTGAGGAAAGAGTTAAGAAATCATTTAAGCCTAACGAGAACAAATATAGATTCAAGAAAAGTAAACAATGCTACATAGCGAATGAGGAAGGAGTAACTGATGACTCTGGGGATAAACCGACAGAAGACTCTACTAGGGGATCCAGAAATGAAAAGGAATGGGTGTTCTATGCTTTAAAGGGAGATGAACCAAAACCGGATATCAAAAATGAAGAAAAGGCCCTGGCAGCAAAATTTGAAGGTAAGGATGAATGGGTAATTGATAGTGGATGCTCACATCATATGATTGGAGATAAAGGGAAATTTCTATCCCTGCATGAATACAATGGCGGTCAAGTCAGATTTGGAGATGACAAAGCATGTATAATCAGAGGTAGAGGTATTATTTTTCTGGATGGTAAGCATAATACTGATAATGTTTGTTATGTAGAAGGTTTAAAGCATAATACTTTGAGTGTTGGTCAATTGGTGGACAAGGGCTTCCAACTTCAGTTTAAAGATAGAAAATGCAAAATCATTAACAAGACTAGTTTGGAGATTGCAACCGGTATTCAGGTTGGAGGTAATATCTTTCACTTGAACACTGGTAATAAGACATGTTTGATTTCTCATATTGATGAGAATTGGCTATGGCATAAGAGGTTGTTTCATGTTAATTTTGATTGTATTGTGAGATCAATTCAACTAAGGCAGATAGAGATATACCTAAGATTATGGAGCCTCATAATCTGGTATGTAAGGAATGTCAATTGGGAAAGCAAGTTATAAGTTCTTTTAAGAGCATACATGATAAATCTAATGATGTACTTGATTTGATTCACACTAACTTATGTGGTCCAACAAGGACTAGAAGCTTTCAAGGTGATAGGTATTTCATGTTGATTATTGATGACTATTCTAGAATGATGTGGGTGACTTTTCTAAGGGAGAAGTCTGAAGCTTTTGAGAAATTCAAGATCTTTAAAGCAAAGGTTGAAATAGAAACTGGATTGAAAATTAAATGTCTAAGATCAGATCATGGCGGTGAGTTCACTTCTCATGAATTTAATAGTTATTGTGAGACAAATGGAATCAGGAGACAACTATCTGCACCTCAGACTTCTCACCAGAATGGACTAGTGGAAAGAAAAAGCATAACCATTTTGGATGCAGCAAGATATACGATGATGGAAGCCAAATTGCCTCATATCTACTAAAGAGAAGAAATGAGTACAACTATCTACACATTCAACAGAGTTCACATCCAAGGTGAAACTGGTAAAACCCCTTATGAATTATGGTTTGGACTTACACCTACTATTAAGTATTTCAGAATTTTTAGAAATAAATGCTATATCAAAAGAGATGATTCAATTGGAAAGTTTGATCCTAGATGTGATGAAGGGATATTTCTTGGTTATTCAATTCAAAGCAAAACATATAGATGTTATAATAAAAGATTGCAGAAAAGTGTGGAAAGTGCTAATGTGAAAGTGGATGAGCAGTACATAAATCATTCTATATCATATGATAGGGAACCGATAGTGGAAATGATAATAACTGAACTGACAATGCCTCAACCGGTACAAAAAACTAAGATAGTTACACCAGCATAATTGGAAAATTCAACTGTAACTGATGATCAGAACAATGAACCTAAAGTTCAGAAGACACCAACGTATGTAAGATTAAATCATTCTGAAGATCAAATTATTGGAGATAGGAACAAGGGAGTTATGACAAGAAGAAAACTGGAAAATGAAGAGGTATGTCTTATTTCTCAAGTTGAACCAGCAACTATTATTGAAGCTTGTAAGGATAAACATTGGTTAAAGGCTATGGAAGATGAATTAGATCTGATGCCCTCCTAAATGGCACAAGGTTAGCAACTGATAAACAACACCAAAGACACAAAAACCATTAGTGTTAGTCAATCAAAAAACTAATCTATGAAGGCATACCAAGAGAGACACTAAAAGCATGCTAATGTATTTAACAAACGAAGTAAATATGGTGAGGCATCTCCAACTGCCTCTTAGCATGGCTTTAGCTCCTTCTCCCTTGTTCCTCTCCTCTCCAAGTTCCAAAATAGTGTAGCTCTCAGCAGCTTTTTGCACTATGGATGCTTATGGAGGATTGAGATTTAATATTAAGCTTCAAATATGAAATGAAAAGCTAAATACTATGCTATTGATGCTAAAATGATATATTTTAACCAAAATGATAAGATATTAGATGATTATGCTAAGAATGCTTTCTAAAATGTCTATAGCTTAGATGCATACTAGTTTTCAGGATCTGGATTATGAAGGAATGGGCTCTATTTATAGGAAAAATGGAGCAATGGATGGCCAAGATTGAAAGGTTTAATCAAGGGTCAAGTTTGAAAGTTGGGGATCCATGTGCACAATTGGCACCAATAAAATAGTGACAAGTGTCAACACAGGATTGGGTTGAGAAAAGAGGTTGGAGGCATTAAAGGCCTGATAAGACCTCATGGTTATCTAAAGGCTAAGGGTCAAGTCTAAATTAAGATTACCCACTAGATTAAGAGTTAATCCAAGGATAAACCTTTGTGCAAATGATTAAGAGATAATCATGGTTAAAGCATTAAAAGCTTGATGAGACCCTTGGGTTGGGTAGAGGTTGAGTCAAAACAAATGTTTTAACCATGTAGGAGGGTTTGGGTTAACCATTAATGGTTATTGGAGACTTTGTGGATTAAGTGGTTGAAAGTTGGAAGCCTTTAACGGCTATCAAAGACTTTGAGGATTTAAGTGGTTGAAGGTTGAAAACCTTTAATGGTTATCCAAGACTTTGAGGATTTTGAGAAGTGACTTCCCTTTGCTTAGGAATGTGACAATATTTAGGGGATGGATTAGACTAATTAGGAAGGGGTTAGAAGAATCTAGATGGGGATTAGATTTTGCAAGTGGATTTGGTGGGTGAGGGAAAATAGGATTTTATTTAAAATAAAAATTCATTTATTTCAAAATGTGTGCAAGTTGCATTTGTAGGAAAATGCAAGTGGGGTGGGGATAATGATTTAAATAAATGTTTTATTTAATTTATTTAAAAGAGGAATATGGGGATATAATTAAATAAATTGATTTTATTTATTTAATTGAATGGAATTTGATTTAATGAATTAATTAAAATAAATTGAATAATTTATTTAATTAATAGAAGAATGTTTGGAGATGAGTTAATTAAATATTAATTTAATTAACTGATGGCTAGTGGATTTTTAATCAAATAAATACGAAATATTCATTTAATTAAAATGGACAGATTTGTCAGCCCCACTTGGGGAAGTTAGAGTCAGCCCCACTTGGGGAAGTTAGAGTGGTGGCGGCGGGCATTGGATGACTTAGATGCAGTGATATGGCGGCCATACTTAGAGTGTGAGCCATGGGAGGATGATGCAGAGGCACTACCGTATGTGTTCATGACCCGATTCCTCATTGGGAGGACCTCCTATCATGTGAAGAGACAAATGCCTGGACGAGTGATGAGGCAGTTCGGACGGCCGCAGGGACTGCCTAGTGGATCTGGAGAGTATGCACGGGTGATTCGGGAGCGGTATGCATGGGGTCCAGTGCTACCATATGATCAGGCACTGGCAGAGTTTCGGACACTACAGGAAAGGGCATGGGACCTACGACTGAGGGTTGTTGATGCAGGGGTGACAGCGGAGTATACACAGTATCGGGCAGCGCAGCCGATCTGACGGATATCGGACCCAACAGAGCCGATCCCAGCATTTGAGGATGAGAGGGGACGGAGACGGAGGAGGGCAGGAGGTCGAGGAGATGGAGGAGGAGTAGGTGGAGGTGGAGGAGGTGATGGAGGAGATGGAGGAGGAGATGGAGGAGGTGGAGGAGGTGGTGGTGGAGGAGGTGGGTTGGGGATGCCGATGTAGCGGAGAGGAAGAGGTGGACTACCTCTTCAGATATCACAGGGACCTTTGATGCAGGGAGGAGTGCAGCTGAGTGGGAGGGGGATGGAGAGAGAGATCTCGATGGATAGAGGAGTGGGGATTGCTGGAGAGGGTGGTGCAGGGGAGGGACCTTTGGGAGAGGGTGATACAGGTGAGGGACCTATTGGAGAGGGTGATATAGGTGAGGCAGCGATGGACATGGGAGAGGGAGCTACTGGAGATCTGCAGGATCATATGATAGTTTATTTGCAGACCTGGATAGAGAGATTAGAGGAGGAGGTAGTAGCCAGGGATGTGCAGCTATTTGCACGTGAGTCAGAGCTGACGATGGTGCTGCGGGAGAGAGATACTGTGGTGGAGAGATTGGCCGAGCTGCAGGAGAGGGTTCGGATTGGAGTAGGAGCACAGGGTCCTACATGGGAGGTGATGAGGGAGATGCGGCGAGCACAGGCGGAGATAGAGTACTGGCGGGGCTTATATGAGCAGGTTGTACCAGTTAGCCAATGAGCTCTCAGCTATTCACAGATGCGGCAGGCCAGATCAGAGCGATCGCAGAGGGCACAGAGTAGTGGGGGTGTGATGGGTCCTCTATGGCAGGAGAGATCAGGGGATGCAGGAGGGAGTGGGGGTTCGATGAGGCCTCCACAGAGAGATGGATCAGGTGGTGCAGGCACCAGTGGTGGAGCAGGTAGAGGTGGTGGTGGTGGTACAACATCTGGCCAGAGCGGCATTTGAGAGAGCATTTTTGCATACATATATTGTATCATTGTTTATTTATGGACTGTATCTTGGATGGCTTTTGGTAGCAGATTTTTTGTAGACGTCATTGTACTCTGATATATGAGATGATATATATGAGGAGATCCCATATTTTGATGATATGCATTTGATTATGTATGGATGTATATGCATGATGATGATTTATTGCTTAGATGGATATGTGTACATGTATGCATTTGATGAGATGTTTCCTATATGCATGTTTTTATGATGATGTATGATGTTGGATACTGACATATGAATGCAGGTTTATATATGTATGGTTTTTATTTGTTTGATGCAATGCTTAATGTATGTAATGCCATGAGGATGATGTATGCTTATGATGATTTATGAACAGGATTTTGTTGTTTTCTATGCAATGATAATTTATGCGATGATGTTAATGTAATGGTTGAATGAATGATGTTATGTATGAATATGCATCTAGATGTTTGTCAAATGAATGCAATATGGATAAACAAAATGCAAAGTACAAATGTTTATATGATAATGTGTTAAATGAATGCATATGCATAATGGATATAATATGTTAAGAACCAATGTTTTATAAACAAATGGATTTTATGATTCTAAATGCTTTAAATATGATTTAAGTATAAATGATAATGGGATTCTAATAACTACACCGTAATGCAATTAAAAGGAATATAATGAATGCCATGCGAATGGATCCTAAAAAAATAAGCATAATAAGATACTTAGGGAATGGATGAACGAATGCACCTTTTTACTGAATGAATGGATGAATGTATACAATAACAAATGATAAAGGATAATAAAAATGATGATGGATAATCGACACTATATGAATGCCTTATTAAATGATTTAAAACAATCAAAGACAATTGAATCCCATGAATGAATCTAATTGTTTATGATTGATGCAATGCTACAAAATGATTAATGAAAACTAAATGGCAAGAAAATGAACTATATGCAAAGTTAAAAAAATGACATGAAGTTTTAATGCAAAATGCAACTAAATGTGAGGATGATATGATCATGAGGAATGCAAGGTTTGTAAGACTTTGCATGATGCATTGATGATGTATCAGAGTACTCGATCATGATTGTATCCAAGACCAGCTTAATTTTCTCATTTTTGCATATAAAACCTACATATGAATGAGTGAATGGATGGGTGATATGCAACGGAATGCAATATATAAATAGATGAGATGAAATGACGATCCATAGTGCTCTATTTTCATCATTGAGCTTTAAAATGTTGGAAGAGAATACAAGCATCTTGACATAATGATTCAAGATGACCTGAGTATTTCTTTCATGGATTTTATGTAGCAAGTTAATACAAACAACTTGATATAATGGATCAAGTTGACCTGAGTATTGCTTGCGGAACAGACAAGGATTATCTCCTTTCATGCATGACTTGGATCATCCTCCTTGATCTTAGGCTGATCATATCCTGAGACAAGTGCATACCGTACTAAGAGATAACACCTTTATCCAGTTTGGATGAGGTAGGAGGAACCAAAGGAAGAGCATTGTACCTGCAAACAAACAATATATACATAAGGAATAAAGAATATGGATCCTTGGTAATGGTTCATGCCCATATGGTCGAGGTATACGCTGTAGTCAACAAGCCGTAGTGATCGATGACTGTATTTTGCATAAGATCACGTAGCTTAGTGAACTTCCCACGTAGACACCATTAGTACATGCCCCAGAACTTCATCGGAATAATGTGCAAACGATACAAAATAATGCTGCAAGATCCTGATACAGATAAACGAATGATTGTACTCACAAATCAACCAAGTATTTGATAGCTTAACATAATTTTCTTGTCAAAGAAAACGTCACTTTTGTCTTTGTTTTGGTAAGGAAGGATGCATCCTTGTTGAAGACAGTTTGATTGTTGATGTGGATTGTGTGGTCGTTTGGTAAGTGGTCATTTTGTGAGTATTTTATCAATGCTTGTTTTGGTATCTGCATGGATGAGTATGTACAAGGTGTTGCCATGTTTTTGTGTGATTTTCGATGGTTTTTTCGTTGTTTTTTGGATTATTTGTATTGTTTTTGAATGTTTTTGGTATTTTGTGAGACATTTTTGAATGTTTTTGGTATTTTGTGATGATTGTTTGAATGAAGAACTTAATGAATCATAAGACAATGTAGAATCCACTTCCATCAACAGTTTAAAGGCATTGCCCCCAGTTTTAGACATGACTTATGAAGAAGCGGGACGCAAGATGCATGAAGTATTTATCATAATTGCAAAGGAATAACAAGCCATGTTTTTTTTCGGATGGATGGATGTATGTATGAAGAAAATGTGATCGCAACGAGCCTAAAAGACACTGGAGCCATTGCCTTTATGAGTGGCACCTGTTTGCCAGGTTTTCACCATCGTACTTACCCAAGGTGCCACCGGAGTGGTTGTTCACCGTTTGGATGAATGACTTTTCTTTACTTTTTTTTGAATGTTTTTGTATTTTCTTCAGGACATTTTTCTGAATGTTTTTGGTATTTTCTGATATGCAGGGGAGCCTGATGCTCTGTACACCTTAGGTATAAAACCGTTTGAGGTGCAGGCTATTAATTGGATCTGCAAGCGGTTCTCCTTCTGATGTAGCCAATTGATATGCCCCGGACCCGAACACAGCAGTGACAACATATGGGCCCAGCCAGTTTGATTCAAACTTGCCCTGATGTTCTCGGTTTGGTTGGTTGCGAGGATTCTCTCATAGAACAAGATCACCTACCTCAAATGTATGAGGTCTAACTCAGTGATTGTAGCTTCTACTCATGCGTTGCTGATAGGCTTTGAGATGATTGTATGCAGCTTGTCGCTTCTCATCAAGTAACTCTAAGTCCTGAAGACGTGAGACTCTGTAAGTTTCATAATCAATGAGATTGTGCAAGGAAATCCATAGTGACGGTATCTCGACCTCAATAGGCAAGATAGCTTCTGCACCATAGACCAATGAATAAGGAGTTGCACCTGTAGGGGTTCGAATGCTAGTTTGATATGCCCATAGCGCTGGATTGAGTTGAACATGCCAATCATGGCCAGCATCATTGACTATTTTCTTTAGGATCCTCAATATGTTTTTATTGGATGCTTCAGCCTGACCATTGCCTTGTGGGTAATAGGGGGTGGAAAAGCGGTGTTGGATATGAAATTTCTCACAAAGTTCACGGACATCCTGATTTTTGAAAGGAAGACCGTTATCTGTGATGATGGACATGGGTACACCATACCGACAGATGATGTAGTTGAGGATGAATGAGGCGATCTTCTTGCCAGTGACTTGGGTAAGTGGAACAGCTTCGATCCACTTTGTGAAATATTCGGTGGCGGTAATAATGAATTTATGGCCATTGGATGAAGATGGATGAATCTTACCCACAAGGTCAAGGCCCCATTGACAGAAAGGCCATGGTGTCATGATTGGTTGCAGTTCCTGGGCTGGTGCATGTATCAGGTCACCATGAATTTGACATTTCTTGCACTTCCTGACAAAGTAGTAGGAATCTTTTTCCATAGATGGCCAATAATATCCAGCTCGCATGAGTTTCTTGGCTAGTGACGGACCACTTGAATGAGTCCCGCAAATTCCTTCATGGACTTCTTCCAAAGCCTTTGTTATCTCATCTTGTTCCAGACATCGAAGGAGAGTACCATCAAGACCGCGTCGGTATAGGGTTTCGACAATAATGGTATATCGAGCAGTTTGGCGAATGAAAGTTTTGCGTTGGTTATTTGATTGGTTGGGAGGAAGGGTGTGATCGCGGAGATAGGTGTAGAACTCATCGTACCATGGGGATTCAGAACCAATAAGGCGACATATCATCTCAGATTCAGGAATATCATAAGCGGGAATCCAAAGTTGTTCTACCAAGAACTCGTAGCGTGTTGAATTCTGTGGAAGATCTAGGAGAGATGCGATGGTAGCCATAGCGTCAGTAGCTCGATTCTGATCTCTTGGTATCTGCTCAAAAGTGATAGTAGTAAATGATGTCTTTAGAGTGTCCACCATTTGCTTATATGGCATGAGTTTATCATCCTTGGTCTGATATTCATCTATTGCTTGTCGAATGATTAGTTGGGAGTCGCCATATACTTGCAGTTCTTGTAATTTCCATTGTACAGCTAACCTGAGTCCTGTGATCAAGGCCTCATACTCTGCTATGTTGTTTGTGCATGGAAATGTGAGCCTGTAAGACTTCAGGATGCTATCACCTTGAGGTGTGATAAACAGAATGCCTGCCCCTGAGCCGTGCCTAGTGTATGAACCATCAAAATATAGTTTCCATGGTTGTGCTGTTGTGATCATGAATATCTCTTCATCTGGAAAATTGGAAATAAGAGGATGATCACCTATGAGAGGTGCATCAGCCAACTGATCTGCAATAACCTGACCTTTGATAGCCTTTCGGTCCACATACTCAATGTCAAATTCACTTAGAATCATCACCCATTTGGCCAAGCGGCCTGTCAATGCTGCTTTGTTAAGTAAATACTTGAGTGGATCAATCTTTGCAATGAGTTGTACTTTGTGTGTTAACAGATAGTGCCTCAGTTTAGTGGCTGCTAAGATCACTGCTAGGCAAGCTCGCTCAATAGGTGTGTAATTGAGTTCATAGCCCACCAGTGTGCGAGAGATGTACTATACAACATACTCTTTGCCTTCTGCATTATGTTGTGCCAATAGTACACCCAATGCTGTACTTGTTGCTGAGATATAGAGTAACAATGGTCTACTTGGATCTGGTGGTATCAACAATGGTGGATTCATGAGATAGTTTTTAAGCGTCTGAAATGCTTGCTGGCATCAGGCATCCCACTGAAAGCGGATGTTCTTGTGTAGTAGATGTGTGAATGGGTGACACTTATCAGCCAATTGTGCAATGAATCTTCAGATGGATTGAAGTCGTCCTTGTAATGTCCTTAGCTGACTGATATTCTTTAGAGGTGGCATGTCCATAATTGCCTTAACCTTTGTTGGGTCGACCTCAATACCTTTGCTTGAGACAATGTATCCTAGAAGTTTCTCGGAGGTTACTCCAAAGACACATTTCTTTGGGTTGAGTCGAACATGGTACTGTTCCAGTCTTTCAAAGATTTTATCTAAGATGTGGAGATGTCCTTCTCTGGTGAGTGATTTTGCTAGTAAGTCATCAACATAATCTTCCATCATGGTATGCATCATGTCATGGAAGATGGTGGTCATTGCTCTTTGATAGGTTGCTCCTGCATTTTTGAGACCGAAAGGCATTACATTCTAGCAATATGTGCCCCATGGATAGGTGAAGGCTGTCTTATGCTAATCTTCTGGTGCGATCTTTATCTGATTGTATCCTGAAAAGCCATCCATGAGTGAAAGCATGGCATGTCCTGTTGTCAAATCCACTATGATGTCGATATTTGGAAGGGGGAAGTCATCCTTAGGACATGCCTTATTCAGATCTCTGAAGTCAGTACAAATGCGAATGCCCCCTTTTGGTTTTCCGATAGGCACAATATTGGAGATCCATTCTACATAATCAATTGGCCTAATGAAGCCAACATCTAGGAGTTTCTTGAGTTCTGTTTTGACTAGCACTGCAATCTGAGGATGCATCTTACGAAGCTTTTGCTTGATAGGTTTGGCTCCTTCTGCTACGGTGAGGTGATGCATAACTAAATCAGGATCAAGCCCAGGCATGTCTACATATGACCATGCAAAGTTGATCTGATGCTTCTGGAAGAACTCTATAAATTGAGGCTGTTCCTCTAGAGTGAGAAGAGATGCCAGATGTATGATATGAGGATTTTTAGGAGTCCCCACATTGTATTCTTTGGTTTCCTCGATGAGAATTGTTGATCATTCCTGTTGTGTACTATCAGGGAGAATGTCAAACCCTTCATCCTCAGGTGCCTCAGAGAGGTTTTCACCGTTGGATACGCTCTTTCTTTTTACTTTTGTCGGATCAAACATTGCCACAGTGTGGTTTTCACTAGAAGATCCATGTTTTATTGTTATATTTTTGCAGCTAAAGGGTTTGGCATTCGCCCCGAAGTATGCTGTGCTATTAAGTGTAATGGCAAATCCAGCTTTGTGATCCCCACTTGGTAGGTTATCCCTTAATTCCAAAAAGTCAATGATAACCTCATCGTTTTGGAAGAAGTCAAGACATGGGGGATTTGGTTGGTTCCATTCGATGAGTTCAGGGTGGATAATGGGCATTACTTCATCGACTAGGTTAAGTTCGTTAGAGGTATTAGTGAGGGTTAAGACGTTATGGTGAAGGTCGTTGATGGTACTCTCCCTGTCAGAATCAGGCATAGGATGAGACGTAGGGTCTGTGGAAGACGTTTCCAGTTCAAGAACCCAAGTGGTCTTTATCTGTGCTTCTCCATAAACAGGGATGTCTTTGCGTGGTGGAGGTGGCGATGTGTCTTCCTCATCTGAAGTGTTAAGCTGTACTGAATCAAATTCCCATTCATGTGAGTCGGTCTCTGAATCACTTTCCAGCATTTGATTGCTATACCATATTGGGATGTCTTTAGAGTTAAACACGGTAGGTGTGATTGGTTTATGTATCTTTGTAGTAATCAATGTGGCAGGAAGTTTGATAGGGATGAAAGGATTTGTTACTGGAAGTATTGGCAGTGTTGACTCAGTGACTTCTGCTGGAACTACTGATGCCATAGATGTTGCTGCGGGTTTTGAAACAGTTGCTGTTGCTAATGGTGCCGTTGATGGAATTACGATTTCGTTTGATGGGATGAGTGACATTGGTGATGGTGGAGTTGTGAGCCTCGATGGGGCAGTGGGGATGGTGCTTGATGTTGATTTGATTATGAAAGGTGGCCTTTTGGCCGTAGGCTGACAAAAGGGTTTGCTGGGTTTCCCTTTGAATTTTAATTTAGGGAAGATCTCTTTTTCAAAGCCGAGGCCTGTATTTCCTTTGGGCTTGAATTCCGACAGCAGAGGTTCATGTCGTCCTTGTTTGCAATATCCCAAAGCACTCTGACCATCATACCCCATTCTTTGCATAATGAGGAGGCCTTTGCCATACTGGTCCATAGGAAGTGTAACTCGCGGTATGTTAGTGTTGATGGGATCCTTATAGATCCATTCCGCCAGGTCCTCATCTTGTGTTTCTTCCTCTTGACTCTTTCCAAGAACGAAAGGTGTCAAAGCACATGCTGGTATGTTTAGTGGTTGCTGGAGTACCTGCTATGGTTTACCATGAGTTCTAGGAGAAATGGGCATTTGTCCCACACAAAAGTGTTGACTCAAGTTGTATTCTCCAGGACCTTCCTCTGCTACCTTCATTTTAAGCTTTTCTTGCTTGGGCATAGTGGTGTTCGAACTGGCAAGAGAGGCGGGACTTACATATGATGTGGAGGAAATGGCTTCCCTATTATTAGGAACAGTAATCTCTGGTTGATGGCTGATATTATGGCAAAATGCAAAGGGATTTGCATCGCCCAGGATTGTGATCTCTGTACCGTTATGTGGGAACTTGATACATTGATGGTAGGTAGATGGAACAGCTTGCATGGCATGTATCCAAGGTCTCCCTAATAATAGATTATATGGCAGAGGAAGGTCCAGAACCTAACAAATTATGTGTTTTACCACAGGACCGACTCGGATTGGTAGTACCATAGCTCCTTTGGATGAACGCTCTGCATCATCATAGGCCTTGATGGTGATCTTCTTGCGAGGATCCACTGATTCTATTGCATATCCCAATGCTGTGACCAACTGTAGTGTGCAAATGTTTAGGCCTGCTCCATTATCGATCAAGACTCGCTTGATCCTATGCTGGTTAATAAATCCTTCAATGTGGAGTGAGGCGTTATGCGGTTGTTGGAAGGAAGAGTTGTCACTTTCAGAAAAAGTGAGACAAGGTGATGACTTTATATTTCCAACCATGGCTTGAAATTGGTCCGTATTTAGATTTGCAGGGACTGACGCTTCTTGGAGGGCTTGATCTAAGATAGTTTTATGAGATGGCGATAAACACAAAAGCTCCAAAATGGATATAAGTGCAGGGGTTTTGTCTAATTGTTCCACAAGATTGTACCGCTTTGGGATGGAGGTGGTGCCTTGTGGAGCTGCCTTGATGGTGACCTTGCCACGACGTGTAACAACATTGCAATTTGAGGTGGGATTTTTGAAGGTGATAGTTGCAATTTGTTCACTGGCATCATATAGGTGATTTACAGTGTAGTTATACGCAGCCTGTGTATAATCAGTGGTATCAGTGCCTTGCCGGGAAGTGGAAGGACCCCGTTGATCTTGTGATGGAAGTGGATTCTTGAACATCAGATGATCATTATTGGTTGTTTTTGGGTCATGTCCTTCAATTTCAATTTCTCCTCGATCAATAAGATCCTGAATGAGATCTTTCAATCGGTGACAATTACTTGTCTTGTGTCCTCTTCCTTGATGGAACTCACAGTGTTCAGTATCTCTCCACCATGCCGGTTTGACTTGAGGCTCATAGTTTAATAACTTAGGTAGAGTGACCAAATTTTGAGAGAGTAGTTGTCGCAACACTGTTTCAATGGGTTCCCCTAAGGGAGTGTATGTTCATTTTTGTTTTTGCTGACGAGGTCTTGGTTCATCACGAGACGTGATGCGACCTTGATTGGAAGGAACATTTGTATTATTCTGAGGTGGAGGATTTTGTCCTGCAAACCGAACCACAGGTTGTGCATTTTGGATAGTTCGAGCATCCACAACCCCATCGTTGATGATATTCTTATTCTTGTTCCAGAAGTTCGGTTTATCACTATTGAAGCATGGGCGAGGACCATCTTTTGGTTCATTAAAGATTTTGATGAGTCCTTTCTTGATGAGTGCCCTTTCACATTTTAAACCCTTGGTGATCATATCGTTAAAAGAGTCTGTGTCTTTGATATCTAGGTGAAATTCCATTTCTTCGTTTAAGTTGGAAATGAAAATTTCCACTAGTTCTCGTTCAGGTAACTGAAGAGAACGTCTACTAGACATTTGGTGCCATCGTTGCAGGAAGACTGAGAATAGTTCACCTGGTTTTTGTTTGGTGTTGCATAGATCAGCCATGGTGATGTCACGTTCAATGTTATAAGAGTAATGAGATAGGAACTTCTGGATGAGTTCCTCAAATGTTCTAATGCCACCTGGTAGTCGGGAAAACCATGATGTGGTTGTTCCTCCCAAGCTTTGGGGAAAAAGGCGCATTAGGTAGGTGTCTTCATATGCCACTTCAAGACAAGCGGAATGAAATTCTCAAACATGATCACGAGGATCCCCCTTTCCTCTATATTTTTCAAATTTGGGTGTTTCGAATCCTCTTGGAAAAGGTGGCATGTAAAGATTCCTGTCAAAAGGATAGGGACAGTTATCATTGAGTGAGAATTGGTTAATCTTGACACCACTATGAAGCTGTTGGGCGAGAGTCTCGACTTGTTGCCGCAACATCTCCATTTCATTTGGAGGAGGAGGTGGTGGGTTACCTCGAGGAATGTTATATCTGATGGGATCTCTACCCCTTTCCTCTTCATGATGACTTTGTCTTTCTAATACTTGTCTTAATTGGGCAAGATCAAAGTCAGAGGGGAGTTTGGCTCCTTCTTGAGCGAGTCTTAAGAAGTGAGCATCCGCATTGCTCCTGAGTATTTCGTCAAACAATCTGTTAAAGAGAGGGTTATGCTGAGCCCTTTCTATTGTTGCAGGAGTGGGAGTACTTGGGTTTTCGTCATCTGCATTTCCTCCAAGTGCTTTTTGAAATTCATTGATATTTTCCTCTTCTTCCTCTTCTCTTTCTATTTCTCGTTGTCTCGACTATGATCAGGTTTGAGCCATTTTGTTTGAAGTTGATTGAAGATGATGATGAGTTGTTTGATGAAGGATTGATGATTTAGTGGATTGGTGGTATGTAGATCTCTAACACTTTTAAGGTAGATGTAACCAAAATTCCCTCTTTAAATTGCTTGCTTGTTTGATAAGTGTTGATGTGATAAGGTGTAGAGAAATCTGAGATGTGTTACAGATTTTGACTACCTAGCAATGAGAGGATTCACTCATGAACTAGTTTTAACCTACGTAGATGTGTCTCTTAGGATGAGCTTATCCTAGATGTAGAAACAATCTAAAAAGTGATGTGTTGTGTTTGTTTTCAAGCAATATCTAAAAGAGAACTTGGGACAAGAACCTCTTAATTTTTTGAGAGTTGGGACGGATTGATGATGAAGTGATGATGTATGAGTGAGATGATGGATGAAAATGTTTTCAACTTCAATAAAAACTTTGTGTTATAAATGGGACAAACTCTACCTCTTCCCTTTCAGGTGTTGTAGGTATTTCTCGAGCTGTGTTGTAGGTGATGCAGATGTTGGGGAAAAAGTTGGGATTAATCTTTCCTCCTTGATTTTTGTGATAACTCAGAGCTCTATATTGCATAAAAGCTCTGTGGTTCAATGATTCTGAATCAAATTCGTTTGTTTTGCCTTGAAGGTATAGACGCATGCAATGTAGAAAGACTCTATGGGAGACAAAGATTTGTCGATTGATATAGAAGAATTTCCTCCTTTTGATCCAAGCCTTTGAGCTTAATGGTCTTCTGTTTAAGTTGATATTCTGATGACACTTCTTCTTTCGCAAGATGTGAAGAATGGTCATAAAATTTTGACTCTTTGTTGTTTGTACCTTGTTTTTGATGTTTTTGGTTGTGTTGATAGATGTTTGGTTGGATGAATACTTTGTTTTTTGGATTGATTTTCTGATTTTTCTTTGACAAGAAAACAAAGCAATCACACAAACACAAGAATGTTGCCTAAAAGGCACAAATGAGTATGGGTCTAGATTAATCCAATCCTTGGACTTTGTATATGACCCTTCCTTTAGATGTATTTTAAGGTGTATTTCCAAAGCCTGAAGTCGGCTCAATTTGCACTAGGTCTTTAAAATGAACACACTTCAAACACTTTTTATCCCTAAGGTCAAATGGCCAGTTGTGATAAATTTAGCTCACATCTTGATATTTCTTCGACTTTGGTACTACATACCTTATGAATCCCATCGTGGCATGTAAGGATGTGATATACTAAGTCTTGCACGAGCATAACAAATAGATGATCCCTATGATGGGGGAGTCACCACTTTTATCAAGCCACAAGTGACTTTTCAAAAAGCTATGTTTCTACTCAAGGAAATATGTATGGTGAGTATCTTGGGAGCAAAACCATCTATGCTCTTGCACTAAATTATATCGCAAATATCCTCAATCAATAGAACGGGTGGGCTACTACTTAAAGGTGTTTAGTCATGTTCGATGTTTTTGGACATAAGTTCATTCTGCAGTGACTCACTTAAGAGCCTTGTAACTGGTGGTGGGGCCCATTTGTCCTTTCGGCCAGTTACATTGTAGGAACAGCTATACCCAAGGCTACAGCTTTCACTCTCACCTGATTTCTATAGCGGCTCGAAGGATTTACCGCTCGAGGTCGTTCCCAAGAGTATCGATCCCTTGGCAGGCCTCTCTTAAAAAGATAAAATTTTGAGTGTTACTAACACTTTTCTCTTGCACCTAGGACCACGAAAGCCAAGGGAGAGGATAGTGTGTGTTAGAGGTAGGACCACTCGACTGACTTTTGTGCACAAGCATGCCAAACACGTAAAACACTTGTTCTTTTTAATCCAGCATTTGCAAATGTGATCTAACTATTTGGAGATGTTGCTCCAACAGTCATGGTGTTCTTTTTAACTTCAAAAAGCAATGTGTTTTGTATTCTAGAATTTGAAATCCTGGTCAACTTAATGGAAAACATGTTTGCATGAAGTAAAAATCGCTTGCAAAAATCAGAACAAGTGGATTGTTCTTTTTACGTGCCCAAAATTGAAGTGTGGATTGTAAATTTTAGGTCCGAATTGATGCAAGGAAATCAAATTTGTGTTGTTGATTTTAAGCACCAAAAAAGATGAATCCTAACTAGAAAACAATGGAAATTTGTTTTTGTTTTTTTGTGTTTTTCAAGTTTTTAAAAGCACCAAAATGAAAATTTTATGATTTTTAGGGGTTAGTTTTAACCTGCAAAAACCACAATTTGTTAGTAAAATTTATGTCCAAGGGGGGGCTTCTACAAGCCTAAGATATTGAATTTTTCGGTTACAAGGCGACTTGGACAACACTCTGTCGCAATAGCGCTAGTCTGTGTTTTGACAGAAGCGCTACTTTACGCAGTAGCGCTAGTCTGTATTTAAACAGAAGCGCTAATTTATACAGTAGCGCTGAAAGAACAGAATAGACAACACCAAAGACACAAAAACCGTTAGTGTTAGTCAATCAAAAAACTAATCTATGAAGGCGTACCAAGAGAGACACTAAAAGCATGCTAATGTATTTAACAAACGAAGTAAATATGGTGAGGCATCTCCAACTGCCTCTTAGCATGGCTTTAGCTCCTTCTCCCTTGTTCCTCTCCTCTCCAAGTTCCAAAATAGTGTAGCTCTCAGCAACTTTTTGCACTATGGATGCTTATGGAGGATTGAGATTTAATATTAAGCTTCAAATATGAAATGAAAAGCTAAATGCTATGCTATTGATGCTAAAATGATATATTTTAACCAAAATGATAAGATATTAGATGATTATGCTAAGAATGCTTTCTAAAATGTCTATAGCTTAGATGCATACCAGTTTTCAGGATCTAGATTATGAAGGAATGGGCTCTATTTATAGGAAAAATGGAGCAGTGGATGGCCAGGATTGAAAGGTTTAATCAAGGGTCAAGTTTGAAAGTTGGGGATCCATGTGCACAATTGGCACCAATAAAATAGTGACAAGTGTCAACACAGGATTGGGTTGAGAAAAGAGGTTGGAGGCATTAAAGGCCTGATAAGACCTCATGGTTATCTAAAGGCTAAGGGTCAAGTCTAAATTAAGATTACCCACTAGATTAAGAGTTAATCCAAGGATAAACCTTTGTGCAAATGATTAAGAGATAATCATGGTCAAAGCATTAAAAGCTTGATGAGACCCTTGGGTTGGGTAGAGGTTGAGTCAAAACAAATGTTTTAACCATGTAGGAGGGTTTGGGTTAACCATTAATGGTTATTGGAGACTTTGTGGATTAAGTGGTTGAAAGTTGGAAGCCTTTAACGGCTATCAAAGACTTTGAGGATTTAAGTGGTTGAAGGTTGAAAACCTTTAATGGTTATCCAAGACTTTGAGGATTTTGAGAAGTGACTTCCCTTTGCTTAGGAATGTGACAATATTTAGGGGATGGATTAGACTAATTAGGAAGGGGTTAGAAGAATCTAGAAGGGGATTAGATTTTGCAAGTGGATTTGGTGGGTGAGGGAAAATAGGATTTTATTTAAAATAAAAATTTATTTATTTCAAAATGTGTGCAAGTTGCATTTGTAGGAAAATGCAAGTGGGGTGGGGATAATGATTTAAATAAATATTTTATTTAATTTATTTAAAAGAGGAATAGGGGGATACAATTAAATAAATTGATTTTATTTATTTAATTGAATGGAATTTGATTTAATGAATTAATTAAAATAAATTGAATAATTTATTTAATTAATAGAAGAATGTTTGGAGATGAGTTAATTAAATATTAATTTAATTAACTGATGGCTAGTGGATTTTTAATCAAATAAATACGAAATATTCATTTAATTAAAATGGACAGATTTGTGTGACTACAAGATCAGATAGAGAAAAATGAGACTTGGTCTTTACTTCCCCGACCTAAAAATAAGAATGTTATTGGAACTAAATGGGTTTTTAGGAATAAACTGAATGAGGATGGTCAAGTTGTAAGAAACAAGGCTAGATTGGTTTGTAAAGGATATTCTCAAATGGAAGGAATTGATTATGACGAGACATTTGCACCTGTAGCTAGAATTGAAGCTGTTAGACTATTTCTTTCGTATGCAACTTATAAGAACTATACTATTTCTTTCGTATGCAACTTATAAGAACTATAAGGTTTATCAAATGGATGTTAAATGTGCATTTTTGAATGGTGAACTTGAAGAAGAAGTATACATTGAACAACCTGATGGATTTTCATTGACAAATGATAAAGATATGGTTTGCAAATTGAAGAAAGATTTATATGGATTGAAACATGCTCGTAGAGCTTGGTATGCAAGATTAGATAAATATCTTTTGAAGCTTGGTTTTACTAAAGGCAGTGTTGATAGTAATTTAGATTATAAAATCACTGATAATGATTCTGATTATTGAAGTATTTGTTGATGATATCATTTTTGGAGGAGAAGATAAATTGTGCATGGAATTTGCTAACAATATGAAGAATGAATTTGAAAAGTCCATGATTAGTGAGATGAGATTTTTCTTAGGTTTGCAGATTACTCAAACTGACAAAGTAATAAATATGAGGGAATTGTTGAATAAATTTGGTATGGATAATTCCAAACTGGTAAGTACTCCTATGGTGACAAGTGAGAAATTATCTATCAAGGATACTTCTACACCGATAAATCCGACAAGGTATAAGTCTATGATTGGTGGTCTGTTATATCTAACTCAGACTAGACCGAATATTATGAATGCAGTAAGTATTGTTTCAAGATATCAAAGTAATCCTAAAGAAAATCATGAATGTGCAGTAAGGAGGATATTTTGGTATTTGCAAGGAAAAACAAAATATGGTTTATGGTATTCTAAAAATGTTGATTTCACTTTATGTGCATATACTGACTCAGATTGGGCAGGAGACACTGATGACAGGAAGAGCACTTCTGGCGGAGCTTTCTTTCTTGGAAATAAACTGGTTTCATGGATCAGAAAAAAACAATCATGCATTTCTTTATCTACTGCAGAAGCTGAGTATGTTGCAACAACAACTAATTGCACTCAAGTCTTGTGGATGAAGCAAATGTTGAAGGATATCAAGGTAAATTGTAGTGAACTGGTAGTTATCTATTGTGATAACTCTGCATCTATTGACATATCTAAGAATCTGGTATTTCACTCTAAGACAGAGCATATATCAATAAAGTATAACTTTTTGAAGGACACGGTAGAAGCAAAGGAAGTCAAATTGGTTTATGTGAACACTAAAGAACAGATTGTAGATATATTCACTAAACTGCTGTCTAAGGAATCATTTGAGTATTTGAGAGATAGGTTAGGGGTTTCTACCCCTCTGACAAAGACTTGATTGATGCAGTTTGTCATCAGTCCAACATGCATTATCAAAGATATTATTCATTCTGGCACTGATGAGTGGTGCTACTACTCAGGGGGAGTAGTCAACTTTGAGATACAAAGGTTTTCTTGCTTTGATATTTTTGTCAGATTTCTGGCATTGATGTCAAAAGGGGAGAGATAGTGATGTGAAAAAATAAATAAATGAAGAACTTTACAGAGATATCATTCACAGGGGGAGACTTGTTTTGCATTTTTTGGTACTTAGATGTTTTTCACATCTAGTGTTGCCATAAATGCCAAAGGGGGAGATTGTTGGCATTATTGGATGAATTGATTATGTGTTGCATTGATGTTTTGTCATTGATGTCAACACTAGCTGTTATGGCTGGTTACTGATAGACAGGTTTTTGTTATCGGTAGAAGATCAAGTGTTACCGGCAGAAGAGACTATCTGTTGGACATTTCTGACATGTTTGGATCTATGGAATGTGATTGGTTACATGTGGTACATTCTTCTGGAGCATGTTTTGGTTAGTTGGTATTGACTTGGTAATCGAATGCTATCATACACTCTGGTAAACCCTTACCAACATTGGTTTAAGACTCTACCGACAGAGCTCTCACCGAGGAATCTTGACAGGATGCATAATTGGTGTTGGTGACGCTTCTAGATGGATTTCAGGATGTTGAAGATGTTCTTTGATCATGCTTCAATTGCTTGAAGACATTTCTTTGGCATGGTGGACCCAAAATAGGTCCAGTGCCTATCTAGGTTATGGACCGGTATCATCATAACATGTATTCTACATGTTACCGGAATGTTTCAGGATGATCTATGGATTTATTATTGTTGTTTTGGTCTTAAGACAACATGGAATATCATTGTAATATGGATTTATGTAATGATCTTATTGTAATATCTTTTAGGTGGACAACCTAATTGGTTTAGGCCTTAGGGTTTGTATAAAATGATGTAAGATCTCATTGTAGATGGTGGCATGCCAAGCATGAGAATGGAATAAGTGTTTGTGGTCTTGGAATGCAATATCATATGCAAAGGAGATTTGGTCGATCATAGGTGATCGAATTAGGATTAAGGAAGAGGTCAAAGGCATCCAGTATTGAGCTAAACCGGGACTGTAATCAGGCATGGTAGATGCTATTTCTGGTAGTTCACTCTATTGGATTGTTGCCCATTTATCTTGAGATGGTTGTAGCCTCTCAGTAGTCAGTGAGACTCTTTTGTATTGAGCAGTACGCTCTAGGCAGTGTGCCTTCCTGCATGTGCATGCCCCTCATTGTATCACATACTTTCTGCAGAAGTATCATCTAACTGTGGGTAGGCTTCCCACCGTGGTTTTTCCCTTTCTGGTTTTTCCATGTACAAATCATGGTGTTATGTGGTATGGTTGTTTTGCATTGATTATCTGTTTAATTGTTAAGTTGTGTTGTTTATCGATATCTGTTCCTACCGACATCTGTATGTGCTTTACCAGTACTTGATCTGTTTAAAGGTTATTAAGTGGATTAAAAGTTATATTTTTTTAACAACTGATTTAGTGCCCCCCCCCTAATTTGTTCACTGATTATCCTTACATGGATTGCATTATTACACTTTTGTTGCACTTTTTAGCAATGTTGAAACTTTGGAATTTTTACAATTTTTGACAAATTACCACTACACTTCACCCTAGCCTTCATGGACATCCCTAACATGTTATAATGGATTAAATTTGACCAATTAAAACATTTCAAACTTTTTTGGATGTACTTCACACTTTGACCATAGTTGACCCTATCAGGACCTATTAGGTTTGTTGATACAAAATGGCTCATCAAGCCTTACAACATGAATTGTTTTGATACAAATGGTCTTTTGTGACCTTACAATCATTAATGCAACATTAAAAATAAAGAAAAATGTGGTTTTTCTTCATGATACATCTCCATGGCTAGGTGCCCCTGCACAACATTCTCATCCTTTGCCTTTGTGACTACAATCTTCTAAGCATGGCACTCAACATTGATTGTAACTCTTATGCTTGTCAGACCACTTATTGATCTTAGATAAAAAATTTTATCCAAAGATAAAATCTTCTTTGATGAGTTAGTCGATTATAGCTTGAACTTCACCTTAATGGTTGTTGAAGAGGGGAAAAATGAGCAAGGTAGGATTAGATAGTTAGTATTCAAATAAAGCATTCAAAAACATAAAACGCACAAAAACATAAAAAACACAAAATGACTATTTATACCTTGCAAATCTATACCTTCTCCTTCAGATTGAGCCTTTGATGAAGCCAAAGATGTGCCCCTCCTTGACTTGATTGGATTGGCTCCCTTGTTGAATGTGGATGGCTCTCCAAGATTGTGCACAAGATGATGAAATGGAATGGATGAGGGATTTATCTAAGTGATGGATAAATGGAAATTTGATTAGAGTTTGGGTGCTATGGATAATTTCTTAGACTCAATTGAACAACATAAACTTAGCTAACTTGAAGTTGTGAAATAAGGAGATGGAGTCCTCAATTTATAGGAGAAGAGGAGAAGAAATGGAGGGTTAGGATTGATCCAAGATGAAGGGTCAGGATTGCATGTGAGCTCACACATGGCCCAAGAGGAGATGACAAGACAAGTGTGGAGACCAAGAGATATGCCATAAAGGATTTTCTTCTCTCCACACTCCTCAAGGTTCATTGTGAAGACTTCCCAATGTACCTAGGGAAGAGAAAGGAATAAAATATTCCTTGAGAGATGGGGATGAGGAATTAAAAATTCCTCAAAAAGGATAATCATAGGGATTGGAGGAATAAAGAGGAATTAAAAATTCCTTGGAGGAAGAGATGTCTAGAGGAATGTGAGATTTTGTAAATCTCACATTCACCTATGAAAAGGGCATTTAAGGAAGGTGGTTGGATGGAAGAGACAAGGAGTTGACTTTGTGGCTAATCATGAGGATTAACCACTAGCAACTCATTAGGAGAGGGATTAGAAGAATGATTAGGTGGGATTGGCACAAATGAGATTTGTAGGAGGATTTGACTAGGAGAGAGAATCAGTGGAGGGAATTAAAAATTAGAAGAATAATGATAAGTGAGATTAGGGGGCTTATAGAAGAATTCATTAGGCTAATGATGGATTAGGAAAAAGGTGATTTGTAGGAATCACCTAGATTAATTAATTAATTGAAATTAATTAGTTAAAAGGAGGAATTTGGAGAGAATTGATTTTAGGGGTTTTTGAATAGATCGATTTATTAAATAAATCAATCACTAGACTATAGTGACAATATTTATTATATCTAATTAATATTGAGAAACTATAGGGATTGGCATAATTAATAAATTAATTATGCGAGGAAATTAAATTAATTATTTAGAATAATTAATTTAAGTGTTGACATTTTGCCCCTCTTTTACGCAGTGGCAAATTTGGCGATGGGTAAAAGATAGAAGAAAAAAAGATGCCCCAGCGTAAAACGCGGGTGGTGTATGCCCCCTTGAGAATTTTTTCGGGATTATTTTTTTAGAAAATTGACACAAAATTCTCAAAAAGAAGAAGAAAGAAGAAGGGGTGAGAAATGAATGAGGAAGAAAGATAGAGAGGATTGAGAAAATAGAAGAGGAGAAAGGAGGGAGAACACGAAGGGAATGGGCCCATAAGGGGGTCCATATAAGCCACATAGGGCCCAATGAAGGGTCATTGTTACACATAAGCATTGGAGCAACCTAGAGCCTAGAAGAAGAGAGGAAGAGATGGATCAAATTCCCACATGTGAGCACCACACCGAGAGGATCTGACGATAATGAGAGACCCGAGGGCTATGGACCACCGGTATGTACGACTATCCTCCTCTGTGATTTTATAGATTTAAGCTAGAACTAAGGCTTAGATTAGGGTAAAAACTCTAGCGAGGTGGATGTGCTGATCACCATTTCAATGCATGTGCCTCTAGGATAGTGCAAGTGCTCGTGAGTCAAAAGGAAAAGCAGGGGGGTCTTGCACGAGCACTCATTTTTGGCATGAGTGCTCGTACTGGGGATAGTTAGGGTTAGGTTTAGGGTTGGGAAAAGGGTAGTGCAGTGTAGGTGGTCGTGCTAGGGAAAGTTAGGTTTAGGCCGGGGAGGGAAAAGGGGCATCGCAGCATGGGCGCTTGCGCTAGGGAAAGTTAGGTTTAGGTTGGGGGGGAAAAGGGGCATCATAGCATGGGCGCTCGCGCTAAGGTAGATTTGGATTAGGTTGGGGAGGGAGAAAAAGGTAGCGTGATGCGTGCACTTGCACTAGTTTAGTCTAGGGTCCCATGTGGAGGTATGTTAGTGTGTGCACCTATATAATGACACGAGCCCCATGGGTTTGGTGCGAGTGCTGAGTAAGTCAACATGTTCTCTAGAGAAGAAAGGGATGGGAAAATAGGTTTAGAATTTTGGCTTGGGGTAAGGCATAGGTGCATTAGGGGATAAGATAGGGCTTAAGTATATGAGATGATGAATTGGATTGCTAGCTACAGGCAGATTTGGGACCATTGACATTGAGGGAGCACTGGCTGATGACTATGAGACTATATCAACGGTTATGGTCAAATGAGTTGGAGATCCTAGCTGTTGCGGGGTTGCATTTTGTCGGTAGGTGGCCAAGGATTTGAGCCCACATTGCGATGATGATAGATTTAGTCGAGAGATGGGATACTAGGTATAACACCTTCCACCTACCTACTGGCGAGACGATAGTGACTCTACTAGATGTATGGAGGATCTTGAAGATCCCCATTCGTAGTGTCATCTCAGAGTACCGATTAGATGCGACAGATTTTTACCTCCAGGAGGTTTATGAGTATGAGGCACTACTGATGTTGGACAAGAGCAGGATGCATTTGGGTAGGGCGATGGGTATTTGACATATTCCTCGTCTAGTACTTTGTGATTTGCAGTTTTTTGAGCGAACGGGTTATACCTGATCTTTGAGGACATGGGTTTCTGGTTGGATGGAGTGGGTGCATTTATTACATGATTCATGATTATGTAGAGTATGCTTGGGGAGCCGCAATGTTGGATTAGTTGTACCATGATATGCATCTTGTGGTGTATAGGGAGTATGCCAGCTTATCTGCAGGAGTTACACTTCTTCATATCTATGCTTGGGAGTATATTACAGTTACACGACCACTAGGTGTATAGGATAGGCGGGTTCAATGACCATATATAGACAGGCACAGGGCAATGTTACATTATAAATGGATAGGATCGTTATGGTTTTGGCACTACATTTTTGATGAGATTTTGTAGTTCACATGGCAACCATTTTTGGACAGTGAGATACAAAGGGTGGACTGGGAGCTGCATTGGGCCAAAGTGGAGATGTGGATGTTTGGTAGGTCGGTATATATTATGGAGTATTATGCCCCTTATAGAGTAGCAAGATAGTTCGGCCTAGTCTAGGATATAATGGGAGATATACTTTTGTATCCTTAGATGACACAAGAGGAGAGGTTTTGGGGCCCGACAGTGAGTCCATTGGAGGGTAGGACCAGTTCCTAGATGGCACCATATTTGGTTTGGGATGAATGGCTCGGGACAGGAGAGGATCCAGGGACCATTAGAGGATACAAGAGCTGGTGGGAGGGAAATTCTCCAGTGCACCTTACCATCCTTGGAGTTTTGGAGGATGATGAGTTGCAATCGACAATAGATGAGGTAGTCGGCGAAGAGGATGATGCACTTGGTGAGAGGGTTGTGGTGGGGGCAGGGAGGGACGTTGGTAGACAATAGAGGAGGGTTAGGGTGGTATGGAGGAGAGAGCCTAAGGCAAGATAGGGACAGGGAGGAGCACCACCAACAGGGGAGGCAACTGGGGGAGGGGATGGTGGGGTAGAGGAGGCCATACCTATGGACATTCCAGAGGCATAGGTACAAGGTGTAGGGTCAGAGGCTATGGGAGGAGTGTCACAGGATGATTTTGATATACTCCAAAAATAGAGAGATGCCACTCGAGTGAGACTACACTCGCTCAAGGATGAGTTATAGATAGAGAGATATATGAGGCAGAGTTTGGAGGTAGAGGTGGAGTGGTTTTGGCGGGAGATATCAGACTTGATAGATAGCCTCCATACAACGAGGAGGAAGGTAGATGATCTGAGGAGGGATAGGGAGGAGTCTTAGCGGATGCTAGAGGAGGTACATTTAGGGACCACCATTGGCACCTTACAGGACATTCTCTGCTAACATGATGATGAGCTAGAGGAGCTGCGAGGCTGAGTATAGAGATCAGAGGCAGATACTACATGCCTACAGGGGGAGAGGGTTACAACACATCAGATGTTGGTCCCCACAAGGCTTGGGAAAATGTATTTTGATATGATGCAATAGAGGGAGAGGGTGAAGAGGAAAGATTGGGAGGCAACCTACTATAGGGGGTTATACATCAAAGTTGTACCTACAGAGCAACGAGCAGCCTCTTACACTGAGAATGTATGATCTCGCCAGACACAACCAACGACCCTCACAGAGCCAACAGATAGGTGGATCGGTGGGTTTTAGGCAACCTAGATCAGGGGGAGTAGGAGGATCCAAGGGAGGAGGTGCTGAGGAGGGGGCTGGGGAGACAGGTGTAGAGAGCTAGCTCCATTTTGGCTTATGTGTTATATTTTGACCCTTCGGGGTGATCATTGTGTTATGACAAACATATTCATCTTTTTGAGCTCATATATATATGATTTTTGGTGGCGGCGATACATGTATCTTATTATGATGGACTCTATTTATTATTTTATGATATGATGCATGGATTATGATTATGGATGTATTGTGCCGACCTTTTTATGATGCAGGATGGATGCTTATATTTCTATTCTTATGACGCATTACCGACATGTTCATGGATGCAGGATGGATGTATGTGCATGTATGCATGATATGTTGTGAATGCAGGAAGATTGATTATTTGGGTGTATATGTTTTTGAGTTGTTTTGATGTGTATATATGTTGTATATGAGGATGTTTAATGCATAATGGATATGATGATGTGAGAAAATGAATATGTAATGTAATAATAAATGTGGATGCAAATGATTAAAAATAGATGATAAATTAGTTTAAATGAGTAATAAATACAATCTAAATTGGGAATGAATGATAATGTAATGTCACCTACATGGATAATGCCATGTAAATGTTTAACACTATGCAAAATAATGTGATTTAAATGAAGGATGAAATGAATAAATAATGCAATGTAACTACAATATGGATGATGAATGTAATCTAAGTGAATGATTGTAATATGAATGGATAATGTAACCCAAATGGTGTATGGGTGTAGGATGCAATGCAATATAAGTGTTTAATTCTTGTGAAGATGATTAATTGGTAATATAATCTAAGTGAATGGTGTAATGAAATGAATAGATAATGTAACCTAAGTGAATAGATAATACAACCTAAATAATGAAATGCATGATACCACCTAAGTGGGTAATGAAATGAATTGATAATGTAGTGTAAATGAGTATTGGAAAATGTTTTTGTGAATATGCCCATAATAATACAATGCCCTTAGATAGAAATAGAAGAATAGGGGAGGGGGGGATAAATTAAAGACTCCACGGGGTTATTAGATGGGGATAATTAGAAATTTATGGAATGATGGGGGGAGTTATGCACAAAACATGTGGAGAGCCAACCTAGTTCAATATTTCCCTTGATAACCCACACCATTGATTATAGGAACCAAGATGACATGAGAAACCCAAGGCATGGACTGACTTACAATCAAATGGGAATTCCTTACACATAGCTATGTAAGTGTTGAAGAACACTGGTACAAATTTGTGTGTAAATGTAAGGAAACCCTCAAGCACACCGATATCCCTTGTATACAACAAGGTAAGTGTTGATGAAAGCTAATACCGAGTTTCCGGTTCATACAAGAGAGATCCAAAACATGCCATGCCATGAAAAAATGCCCCAGTATGTACCTATTGTAAAACATACCTGGATATGGGAGATCTAGGCAGTCGTAGATATATGCAGTCATAGGACAAAAGATGCAAGTCAAAATGAAAATCCAAGAAGTCAAACAAGTCACCCATGCATGACCAACTAATGCCTCTTACCAAGAGTAGGATTAGGATGAAGGATTAAACTGCCAGGCGAGGGGAGGATTCATCCCTAGGGCAAAGGATAGGGTGGGTGGATTTGGACTAGGCAATTGACTAGATGACCCAAAGACTAACTTGCGGACTAACCTCAAGACTTGATGAAGCTGACACAAAGGTACAAGCTCAGGAAATGGGAGACAAAAGCTTAGTTTGATGGGACAATATTTATTCATGATTTAGGAAAAGACTCATCATCATACAAGTGATTATTTTGGCGGGAGTGGAGGAACGTCATGGTGGGCGAATTAGATAGTGAGAATGATGGATATGAGGCGATGGAGAGCTGACCTAATAGACGGTGGATCTAGATTATTTACCTCGGTGTATGCATGCATTTTTTCACCAAGGTACTTTCCCATAGCGCCACAAAGTGGTTTTCACTAATGGACAAATTGATTTTTCTTTATTTTTCTTGATTTTTTGATTTTTTTTTTTTTTTTTTTTGACAATTGATGACCTTCTGAGGACTAGGCATAGAATATATTTAGGTGCATGATGTTCATTAGATCATCCAAAGGATCTCCTTTAGGAGTAGCCAACTGATATGCCTTTGATCCATACTTTGTTGTGATCACATATGGTCCAAGCCAATTAGGCTCAAACTTGCCTTTCTTCTCTCTTTATTGAAAGTTTCTCTGATTTTCCATGAGGACAAGATCACCAATTTCAAATTCCTGGGATTCTGACCTTCTTGTGGTAGTCAAGCGTAGGTGATTTTGATGTACCTAGAGATGGTTTAAGGCATTGAGGTGGCTTTCATCCAATAGTTCTAGCTCTTGTAGTCTGGCAAATCTATATTCCTTGTTTGGGAGGATATCCTGCAGTGACACCCTTAGAGAGGGGATCTCTATCTCAAGAGGGAGGATGACTTCAGAGCCAAAGACCAGGGAATATGGGGTGACTCTTGTGGGTGTGCGGATGGAGGTGTGGTAAGCCCACAGAGCAGGGTGGAGTTGGAGGTGCCAATCATGACCAACTTCATTGACTATCTTTTCAAGGATTTTGATTAAGGTTTTGTTAGAAGCCTCATCTTGACCGTTACCTTGTGGGTAATATGGGGTGGAGAAGCGATATTGGATGTCGAATTTTTGATAGAGCTC
Organism: Cryptomeria japonica; assembly: GCF_030272615.1. Lineage (NCBI taxonomy): Eukaryota > Viridiplantae > Streptophyta > Pinopsida > Cupressales > Cupressaceae > Cryptomeria > Cryptomeria japonica. Next base: position 282,058,929 of record NC_081412.1, read on the forward strand.
TTTAACATCCTAATTTTTGAATGGTATGTCATTATCTGTAATGATAACTTTGGGGATTCCATATCGACAGATCAAGTAGTTCAGAATGAATTTAGAGATTTGTCTACCAGTGGTGAAGGTAAGAGGGATGGCCTCCACCCACTTGGTGAAATATTTGGTGGTGGTGATAATGAATTTATGACCTCTGGAGTATATAGGGTAGATTTTCCCAATAAGATCAAGCCCCCACTGTGAGAAGGGCCAGGGTGTAATGAACGACTGTAATTCTTGTGATGGCGCATAGATCTTGTTGCCATGTTTTTGGTAAGGGATACATTTCTTCACATAATTGTATGCATCTACCTCCATGGTAGGCCAACAATATCCCGTTCGCAAGATATTTTTAGCCAAAGTGAGCGCACTTGAGTGTGCCCCATGGATACCTTCTTGCACTTCATGTAGTGCCCATTTTGCCTCTTGTTTGTCTAAACACATTAGGAGGGAACCATCGAAATGCCTTCTGAACAAGGTGCCTCCAATGATAGTGTAATGAGAACATTGACGGATGAAGGTTTGTTGTTGGGTTTTGGTAAGGTGTGGAGGAATGGTGTTATTTGTTAATTAAGTGAAGGTCTCTTGATGTTAGGGGGATTCAGGACCAATGAGTATGCACACCATTTGAGATTCTGGTAAATCGTATGCCGGTATGAATAATTGCTTGACCAAGAACTCACACTTCTGACTATGTGCTGAAATATGAAGGATAGAGCCAATGGTGGCCATTGCATCTGCAACTCTGTTGTTTGTTCATGGAATTTGATCAAACTTGATTATTGTGAAATGCTTCTTAATATCTTCAACCATACTACGATAGGGAAGAAGCTTGTCATCTTTTATTTGATATTCGTCATTGACTTGTTTTATGACAAGTTGGGAATCACCATAGACATGTAATTCTAATATCTTCCATTGGATAGCCAAGCATAGTCCAGTAATCAGTGTCTCATATTATGAGATGTTGTTGCTACATGCAAAGGCTATCTTGTATGATTTTGGGATGCAATCTCCTTGAGGTGTGATCAATAGTATTCCTGCCTCCGCTCCATTTTGGGTGCAAGAACCATCAAAGTACAACTGCCACGTGGATAATGTGGTGACAGTCATTATGAATTCATTTGACAATTTTGTAAGGATCAGATGGTCACTTGGAAGTGGAGCATTAGCCAGTTGGTCTGCGATCACATGTCCTTTGATTCCTTTTCTGTCCACATATTCAATGTCAAACTCGCTTAACAACATGACCCATTTATCAATGCTGCCAGTGAGGGCAACATTTGATGAGATATATTTGAGAGGTTCAATCTTAGCAATCAATTTTGTTTTGTTGTTGAGCATGTACTGCCAGAGTTTTTGTGTACTAAAGACAAGTGCCAAGCATTCTCTTTTAATGGGGGTATAATTGAGCTCATACCCTATGAGTGTTCGACTGATGTAGTATATAGCATGCTCTTTTCAATGATCATTTATTTGTGCCAATAATACCCCCAATGCCACTGTAGTAGCATATATGTACAAAAGAAGAGGCTTTCTAGGAGTAGGAGGCATAAGAACTAGAGGTGATGCCAGCTATTCTTTGAGCTTTTCAAAAGCCTTTTAACATAGTCAGTCCCATTTGAATTTTGTGTCTTTGCGCAATAGGTGTGCAAATGGATGGCATTTATCTACAAGCTACGAGACGAAGTGCTTGCTAGATTAGAGTTTCCCTTGGAGGCTGCACAACTATCTAAGGGTCTTTGGGGGAGGCATTTCCATGATAGCTTTCACCTTTGTAGGATCAACCTTGATGCCTCTTTGGGAAACAATGAAACCTAGTAGTTTTCTTGATGTGACACCAAAGACACACTTCTTAGGATTGAGGCGCAGTTTGTATTTTTCCAATCTTTCAAAGATCTACCTTAAGATAGTGATGTGCTCATGTCTTGTCTTTGATTTGCCTAGAAGATTGTTCACATAGTCCTCCATGATTTTGTGCAAGAGGTCATGAAAAATTATTGTCATTGCACGTTGATATGTAGCTCTGACATTTTTAAGACCAAAAGACATGACTCGATAACAAAAAGTCCCCAATGGTGTCGTGAATTCAGTTTTGTGTTGATCTTTCTCCATGATCTTGATCAAATTATATCTAGAAAATCCATCCATAAGTGATGGCATCTCATGTCCTGGTGTGAGATCTACAATCATGTCTATGTTGGAGAGCAAGAAATCATCCTTAGGGCAAGCCTTGTTTAGATCTCAGAAATCAGTACAGATGTGGATGCCCCCAATAGGTTTGCCGACAGGTACAATATTGGATACCCATTTAGGGTAGTCGATTGGTTTGATGAATTCTGACTCCAACATCTTTTGAAGTTCGTCTTTGACCAGGAGTGCAATATGTGGATGCATCTTGCATAACTTCTGCTTTAGAGGTTTTGCATTAGGACGAACAACAAGATTATGAACCTGTTGGTGTAAATAATTATTCATCTTGGATATTATTCCACCTTACTTAAGTTTACTTAGGAAATGCATTTCATAGTAGTTTAGGTATGAGACACTTGGGTGTTTGTGCCACATTGGGATAGTGTGTGTAGGAGAATTTCCACCTTTTATGGTGTGATCTTGTTGTTACACTCCACATTTAGCGGGTGATCCACCTCATGTGGAATATTATATTGTTTCTCCTACCTACCCACACCTATTTCCTACCTACCCTTGTTTCTTATTGAGCTACATGTCATGTTTGTGTGCTCACATATCCATATATGCTTGCCTATATAAGCAGGCTCATATTCATTGTATAAACAACGAATGATTGATGATCCAATTGATCAGTATTTTCATCTTGATAGAATACAGTTTATTTCTATCATATATTTTGTCTCTCTTATTTGTGATTTCCACTACCTCTTGATCTTGGCAAAATATCACATGGTATCAGAGCCAGTTCATGTCTCACATGGTATCAGAGCCATTAGAGTGTCATTGGTTTGCTAAGTGAGAGAAATTTGATGCTATTTAGGGTTGTGTATTTTGGAGCTTTTTGTTGTAGGTTATTATTGAAGCTTGATGGGTCAAATATGAGGTCACCATTGGATTGAGAAGGACCAAGAAAGTTAGTTTTGCCTTTTGTTTCATCCAAATTAGACTTTGGAGGCCAAATCTAGAGTCATTTGAAGTTTGACGCTGCAGCGGAAATTTTCTAGAAATTATAATTTTGCAGGCATTTTTCAAATAGCGATATCTCACTCATCCAGACTCGCTTTTTCGAGCAATTTTTTTTGTTTTGGGGTAGAATTTCATGATCTGTATAGTGGTGCAGAAGTTTTCTAATTTTTGGATACATGTTTTTTCGGAAATCGTGAAATCCCAATTTTTACAACTTTGGAGGCTTCGTTTGGGCTCATATGGACTCCTTTTCAGGTGCCATTTTTTTGAAAGTGCATATTTTTTTATCTACTTTTATAATCTGCCATCTGTTTGCAGTGATTTTAAGTAGAAATTGTACATTCAGTATTTGGCCATTTTTGACATATTTGGTACTTGCATTTTGCTTGGATCTCAGTTTAGATCACTAGCAGTATTTGTTGAAGTCTCTTAGATCTCATTTTGAGAAGTTGTAAATTGAAATCAGAAGTCCACTTTGTCTTGTTTTGCAAGTGGCCCATTGTATATGCACTAAGTATAAAGTGCCAAAATCACCATTTTGGGGGGATTTCTTGATTGAGTATTTTGGGGGGGTGTCTTGTGTGATTGTGCCTCTCTCTATCTTGTGTTTTTTCATTTTGGTGCTATGGGTTCTCCTAAATTTCCACTTTTAACTCCTCATAATTATGCATCATGGAAAATTAAGGCATGGAGTAAACTAATGGAAAAAGGACTCATTCATTATGTAAATGAAACTATTACAGCACCACCTGATCCTAAGGCTAATCCTAATGCTCAAATTGTATGGCTTACTAAGAATGCTATGGCACTTGAAACTCTTAGAAAGTATGTATCAGATGACCTCATTTTTCACATTGATAAGTGTACAACAATTAAAGAGGCTTGGGATATTTTTAAGAAATTGTATGGTCAAGTTGATGAGATTAAGGGCTACAAGCTTGATAGTGAACTCACAACTTTGGATCCCAAGGATTTTGATACAATCCAAGATTATGTCACAAAAGCAACTGAGCTAAGAGCAAAGCTAAAGGATTGTGGAATTGACAAAAAAGATGCTCAATTGGTTTATAAGTTGTTGGACAAGCTTCCATCAGAGTATGCAGCCTTTGTATCTAGCTTTCACACCCATAGGTTAGCTCAAGGTTCCTCATACACTTCTCCCTCATTTGATTCATTCACGAAGATGTTGATACTTGAGCAATCTAAGTTGACCATGATGGGGATTCTCAAATCTTCAAAGTCACAAGCTTTGGTGGCTAACAAAGGGAATCAAAGTAATCAAAGAAAAGGCAAGAATCAAAAGCAACCTAAGTCTAAACCACAACAAGATGGAGCACAATCTTCCTCTCCACAACAAGGTGATTCACCATTCTCACCTAAGAGGAAATCATATAAGGACAATCTTTTTTGTGGATATTGCAAGAAGTCAGGACATGATGAACATCATTGTTATAAGAAGGATATTGATGAGTTGAAGAATCTTCTTGAGAATAATAGAATCAACCTACCTTCTAGAATGTCTACATCAACTTCTTCTTCCAAGGATAAAGGAAAGGATCACTCTTTTGGGATAGATAAAGGAAAGGGACAAGCTCTTTGTGCTACTACAAGTCATGATTCAAGGAGATGGCTTCTAGATCTAGGGGCTTCTCATCATATGGCATCTTCGCAGTCTATGTTTTCTACATTTGAGCCTTGCCGCATGCCACAGGTTTTGTTAGGCAATCATACATACATGGATGTGATTGGGAAAGGATCTATTGCGATTGGGGATAAATCCTTCAATGATGTGTTGTGTGTACCCCACTTGACAAATACTATTCTTTCCATCTATCAAATCACATATGGGGAAACTAGGAAAACTATGGAGTTCACACCTGATTCAGTTATCATTAGAGACTTGGAGAGTGGAGCTATCATTGCGACTTGGGTGGTTGATCATGCATCTCAATTGTACTCTTTTTCAGATTTTGGTCCTATTGATAAGGTTGGTTCTTCCTATGTTGATGATTTAGATTTTGAGGAGAACTTTGGGCATTTGAACTTGAGGATTCTCACATGTGAACCCATTCTTGAGCCTTGCATTTCATCTCCTTCTATTGATATCACACCACCTATTGCACCTGATGATGCAACTAGTGTGACAATTTTGCCTTCTTATGGTTCAGTGCAGCAGGATATTTCATGTCTTCCAGCTTCAGTTGATTGGGATGCCTACTTGACAAACATTGCAGGTCTGTTTGTGGACTCCTACATTATAGATTTGGGAGAAACCATTGATGAAATTCATATTCTCTTTGATGAAGATGATCCTTCTTTGAGTGTTGCGAGGGATCACTCTGACCCTCTTGTGCATTCTCTACATGATCAATCTTTAGAGGTTAACATGATTGTGGATACTTTTGTACAACACTTGGAGGAGGTCTCCTTATCTTTTGAGGAGACATATGAGTCTTTGGATATTGTTCTACATTCATCTCCACTAGATCTTGGAGTGCCTTTTTCAGCAGTGTGGCATAGTTTACCACCTTTGGAGAGGGTACCTTTCAACATCAACATGGGGACACTTGAATAGTTTTTAGAGATTCCTTTCATCATGAGTATTTTTGATTCATCTTCCCTTCATGGTTGGGGAGACTTTTTGTATACACCTTTGGTTTTGTTTCTTCCTAAGGGGAGGAATGTTGTTCGACGTTCATGGAGCAGTTTCTTCATTCATCTTCGAGCTTCTATCATTGGTACAAATTCCAGATTGAGGGGGGGCTTCCTAGTCTCTCTTCTTCTTCTCTCATATTGGGGGGACTTTTTCCTCACATGGGGTTTCATCCTTCACATACTTCTATGAGAGTTCTTTGTATCTAGTTTTCATCTCTCTTTTGGGGGAGGGTTTTTTCCCATTGGGTTTTTCTCTCTTTCCCTACTTTGTGAGAGATTTCATTGCATTGGTTTGCATGCATTTGAATTTGTACATGGGTACCTAACATGGCCTAGTAGCCAGGACCCATCTTGCATTTCTTAGTTGCATTGTAGACTTAAGTGCATTCCCCTAAGTTGCACTTAAGGTGGGGTGTTGGTGTAAATAATTATTCATCTTGGATATTATTACACCTTACTTAAGTCTACTTAGGAAATGCATTTCATAGTAGTTTGGGTATGAGACACTTGGGTGTTTGTGCCACATTGGGATAGTGTGTGTAGGAGAATTTCCACCTTTTATGGTGTGATCTTGTTTTTACACTCCACATTTAGTGGGTGATCCACCTCATGTGGAATATTATATTGTTTCTCCTTCCTACCCTTGTTTCTTATTGAGCCACATGTCATGTTTGTGTGCTCACATATCCATATAGCCCTGCCTATATAAGAAGGCTCATATTCATTGTATAAACAATGAACGATTGATGATCCAGTTGATCAGTATTTTCATCTTGATAGAATACAGTTTATTTCTATCATATATTTTGTCTCTCTTATTTGTGCTTTCCATTACCTCTTGATCTTGGCAAAATCTCACAGAACCACCAAGTCAAGATCTAGACCTGGCATATCAACATAGGACCAAGCAAAGTTTATTTTTGTCTCTGTGAGGAAATTGATGAAGCCTTGTCTCTCTTGATCTGTTAGGGACTTGGCGATGAGCACATTCTTTGGGGTATCTTTGATGCCCATATTGATAGTATCTGTCTCCTCTATTAACATGTTTGACCTATATTATGGAAGAGGACCAATGGTAGGGAGGTCAAGTCCCTCATCCTCAAGTTCCTTTTCCAGGTTTTCACTTTCGGATATGCCCTTTGTTTTTACTTTTTTCCTCATCCAAAGGTGCCTCAGAGAGGTTTTCACGTAGGGAATCATGTTTTTTTTTTTTGTGACCAAGGGCATTGGCCTTACTACTAAAGTATCCCTTTTCATGCAATTAAATCCTGTGCACTTTGTTGCAGTCTTCCAAATTACGCGTAGTCAGGAGAGTTATGAGAACGTTATCATTGGTGTAGATGTATAAAGTGAGTTTGTCTCATTGGCCCCGGTCTATGAGTTTGAGATGGACAAGATCTAGCTCATGCGATATGGGAGGGGTTATGGGGGTGTCAATGAAGATGCCATCTTCGTATTCAAAAGGAATTTCATGGAACTCCTCTTCGTCGGAGTCTTCGACATCCAAAGAAGGACTTGAAAGGACACTGATGATACTGATCTTAGGCACTGGAGTATACCCCAAGCCCCTATTATACTTGTATGAGATAGGATTTATTGGTGCTTTTATTTGTTTCTCCTCTGGTCCTAGGCTGTGTCCTTTGTAACCCATATTTTCTACTATAGCTGATGCTTTTGGATACATTTTTTTAGGTATTTTTGTTGGGTCTTCATCTTCTTCTCGGTACAACCATGAAGAAACATATGTCTCAAGGCTCTCCTCATCAAGTGGACCCCATTACTGAAAGGTGGTATCTTTACATTGTATAACATGTTGTTGATCTTTTTTAATTTCTTTTGGTTTGCCTAATGACTTGGGAGACACAGGGAGATTGCCTATTAATAAGACATTCTCGAGTTTGTATTCTCTGTAGCCATTATCCAAGATCTTTATTTGGGTTATGCTTGGGATGAGGTGGAGGTGATGTTTAATGTGTCAGATGGAGGAGTTGGAGAGGGTCTATTTAATGGGTAATGATATGGATGCTTCCCCTCTAAAAGCTTGCAATATTGAAAGGGTTGTGGATCACCTTTGATAGTGATCTCTCTTCCATTGAAGGGGAATTTGAGGCATTGAGGATAAGTGGAAGGGACGACCTACAAGGAATGAATCCATGGGTGATCGAGGAGAATATTGTAAGGGAGATCAAGATCCAGGACTTGGCAAGGGGTCTCAATTGTAATAGGACCCACTTGAAGAGGCAAGGTGATCATGCCTTTAGAAACTCTTTCTGCATCATCATATGCTTTTATTGTGATTCTTCTTGATGTATCTACGAGGTCCTCAGAAAGCCCCAATTGTTTTATTAACTTATATGTACACAGATTGAGTCTCGATCCACCGTCTATCAAGATATGTTTAACCTTGTGCTTCTAGATAAGGGCTTCAATGTGCAAAGGTTTGTTATGGTCTTAATATGCAAGAGCATCATTGGCAGTGAACAAAAGGTGTTGTTGGGTGGCAAGGTTTCCAATGAGAGCTTGAAATTGTGTAGCATTGATATTATTGTTAGGATTTCCAAAGATACTGAGAGGGGGGGTGAATCAGTATCTAACTAGTTAATAAATTTACTTGACTTAAAACATGAAAAGCATATTAAAACTGTGTACCAGTAAACCAAAAATAATGTAGTAAACAAGAATAATAGTAACCACATGAGAAACACACCATGAAACAATATTTTAACAAGGAAACTGGGTGTGGGAAAAACCTCGGTGGGATTTGTGACCCACAATATTTGCTTACTGGCCAGTAAGGGAATATTTCTCTTACAATAGGGGCCTACACATGTAGGAAGGCCAGGTTCCTAGAGCTCACTGCTCAATTACAAAAGAAGTCACACTGACTTACAAAATGGATTATACTAATCCAATGTCTTGTACTGCTTTAGATTAGCATCTGCTATGCCAGATTCAGTATTGGTATAAGCTCTGCTACAACATAAATCCTTAACCAGTATTTTGCATATTAGGTCTACTTATCTTGCATCCTCTTTCACATATTTCCTATTACAAAATGATCTCATACATATATGAGTCATATTTATAACTCACCATGTCAGCTTACAATGATTTTACAATTAATTACAAAATACATTTTAAACAAAATTGAAGTCGACCAAGGTGCCGATATCCTTCCTTTCACTGTCGGTGTTCTATGTGCCGGTGTAGAGTCTGTCGATGCCGGTGTTGGTATATTTGTCTTGCCGGTATCATATGATTGCAAGGTTGTCATCAATGACAAAACCTTCAATCACCTACAATTTCTCATTGGAGTGTGCATTTTCCAACAATCTCCCGCTATGGCATTGATGACAACACTCATGAGAAAAATCAAAAGGTGTCCAAAATGATATCTAGAAATAGTCTGCCAAAATTGTCTTACCAAAACTGTATGCTAAAAAATGTATGCTCCCCCTGAGTAGATGATGTCCTTTCTTCTGATCATTTTTCTCATCTCACTACTCCCCCTTTGAAATCAATGACAAAGGTTGTCATTCAGTGTCAGTGGAGTCCTACCTGGATTCTTGTAACTAGTGGATTACAATATGAAAGATATCTGTCAAAACCAAATTTATGCCATTGCTGAAAGTTTTGCTATCTTTTATTGCCTCTTGTGTTCTTTGCACTGTACCGGTGAGTGTGTGCATTTTCTCTTCCAGTGTCTTCACTCTGGGAACCAAAGCTTCAGATGTTTCTTTTCTCAAGGAAATAAGATACTCTAGTCTTGGACTAAGTCTGCATTTTAAGTCCTTTGCCTTATCCTTTATTCCCTGTTTGTCATTTTCCAGTTCCTTGATTTTCTCTTCCTGTTCTGCAATCTTTTTCTCTAACTCCAAAAATGAATCTGATGTTCTAATCAAATTGTCAGCAATATCATTTATCTTTTCTTGAGCTTTGTTGATCGTCTTGTCAAGATCTTCTATTAATACATTCATTTTGCAAGTGTCCCTGTATAGTTTCTTGAAGTCATAGATTATTTCTCCAAGTTCTGGTAAAAGGGTGTCCATTTCTTCCTTGTTTTTGTTTACAATATCCTCAAAGAATTTCTTTTTTTCTTTTATTAGTCTTTCCTTAAATGTATCCTCATTTATTTTATCAATAGTCAATAGGTTGTCGGTGATGAACTTAGACAATGTGTCTAGTTGACCTAAAGAATCTTTATTCTCAACACTGCACTTTGGTGCTATCAATTTAAGAATTGGTATTGTATCATCAATAGCCTTATAGGCTTGTGCATTGCATTCCATGATCTTCTTTATTGAATCTAACAGGACCTCTGTTACATTAGCAGGTTTGAATTCTGTCATAGCTATACCAAATTTTTGTCCAACAGTCTTTATAATAGCCATGCTACCGGTTGTGGTAATTTCCTTGCTTGATTCAACCTCGGGTAGGTCTGTCCGTGTTTGCATTTCTACAAACAAAGGTTTATTCTTTTCAGTTTGGGCCAATGGCACTGTCTCTATCTGTACCTGTTCTTCAACCTGTACCAGTTTTGGTTTCTCTAACTGTGTCTCAGAAGGTTTCTCTGAGTTTACAATTGCTGGTTTCTCAGATGTAATCTCTATTTGTACTTCTGAACTTTGCTTAGCCATTTCTTCAAATGGTTTATCTGTTGTATCTACTAATTTCTCAGTGGTATCCTCTAATGGTTGCTATGTCTGTGTTGGTTTTTCTGTGTTTATCTCAACCTCTATAGCTGGTGACTCAGTAGTCGCATTTTTCTCTTTGTCCTCAGTGGTTTCTCTGTCAACCACAACGTTAACTTCCTGAGTGTCTACATTTACTGTATACAAAATTTTTGATTCAGGGTTTGTATCTTCTACCGGAGTCTCCATACTCTCAGTGGCCAGTTGATTTTTAGTAATGTCTACCGATGGAGTATCTGGAAGAGGTGGGGGCACATTGTTAGCTATTTTCAAGCTTGGTGGTCCACCTACCTTACCTTTCCCTTTATCTCTATCCTTTTGATATACTTTGATAGGCTTAGGTCTAAGTAATTCTTCCTCTTTTTCTTTTTCCACAAAGAATATATCCCATCCATCTGTTGTTTCCCTAGATACTTCAGTTACTTTGCCAGCCATTAGTGCTACATGTCGGTGAGCAGTAGAAAATACTATCTGGTTAGCCTCACTGATTAATTTGTCTATTTCATCAGGTGAGTTGCATCTAGTAGTTTTTCAATCTTAATCTTTTTATCCAATTCAACAATAGCTAATCTTCTAGCTTCTAATCTCCTATACAAGTCATTTGGAATTTCATCAACAATTTGCATCAAAAATTTCTTGTATATATCTAAGTGTAGAATTACACTGTTTTCTATGCTTTCCTTATCATTAGCTGATAGTGTATTGTATATTTTATTGATGTTCTTTAGCTTACCATCCTTTTTTATTTTGCTAACAAGTTTGTCTAGAGGAGCAATAGTCTGTTTCACCTTCTTCTTCTTAGGAGTCATTTTCTTCGCCGGAGGCCTTACTGCCTGTTGCTTCTATCTTGTCCTTTTTGGTGTAGGAGAAGGTACCAGTGAGGGTTTTCTTTTCCTTTCAACCCTTTTAAATATAGCAGGTATATCACTCTCAGAAGAAGTTCCAACTGGTGAAAGATGAGTTTCTGATTGAGGTGCTTCTAACTCACTTTCACTTATACTAGTTTGTCTCAAAACATCTTCCTTGATTGCCTTTGCGTGTTGGCTTCCTTTTCTTATTGTTGCTTCAACTTTCTTAACCCTTTTCCTAGATTGAATAGTACTTTCTATTGTTTCAGCGCTACCAAACACTTTCTCTTCTGGTTCCTTTGGAGCTTCAAGGAGGGCTTTTGCATAAGTTTCTATGATGTTGTCATCTATTTCATATCCCATTTCAGTTACCCAAATGGTTCTAGGGATAGCTGCCTCCATCCAAATTTCATCTTTCTTGATCACAAAACATATTTCTTTTTGATACTTATCCACAATGGCTTGTGACAGTCTTACTCTAGTCTTCATTCGAGTCTTCAATGCTTGAAAATACTCATTTATGTTTTTCTCCCTATTCCCTCCCATATTGTTCAATAGATCTAACAGTTGTTTTCCTACCGGTATGTCAAAACCAAAATCTCTTGCACCAATACTGGGTACTTGTTTGGTTATGTACATCATCAGATAAACACGTAAGTTTCCAAATCTGAATGTTCCTTTCTTATCTGTTTTAATCTTTCCCAAATTGTCTATCAGCTCATCTTTAAGCCATTTGCATATGTCTATCCTTGCATTATCATTTACCATATCATAGGCACTCTTGATACATAGGCTAGAAACTAAGTTTAACCTATTTGCATGTGTAGCTTTATAACCTAAGATCATACTAATAAATCTGACATTCATATCCTTCACATCATTTACCCTTAGAGATCTCTTATCAAATGTTGCACCAGTAAGGTTTGTCACTGTATCATTTGAGACCTTTTTGTTTTGTTCGGTCTGTTACTGGTGGAGGGTAACCCTATTACAACTTTTACTGCTTCTTTTGTGATTTTATGAATAGAGTCTAACCAGAAAAATTCACCATGTACTTTGCTTAACACAATCCTTATGATATCCTTGGGAAAATCCGGGATACTAAGAATTTCAGTGAAGCCTAGAGTTTCTACTATCTTATGTTCAGGTTTGACATTTTTGGATTCATCACAAATCATAGTTTTAAACATGTTCTTAATCTCATTATCACCTAATTCATCAATATGATAGTGTATATACATCCTAGGGTCTTCAACATATACTACTCCTTTAGGGATTTGAGAAAATGCACCTATGCTATCATCTTTCTTTGCAATTTCGGGAATGAGTTTGAAAATGGGTCTAGGGCACTTAACAATTTCAACAACAGTAGGGTTTGCAATAAATTCAGGAGTGGATGAAGATGCCATAGCTATAAATACCTCAATCTGCCTTAGGGATGAATGATTTGATGGATTGCTTCACTTCTTCACTTAGAATGCCTTTGATAGAAAATTTTCGTGCTCTCGATGATTTGAATGGTCGGTGAATGGAAAAAGGAGCCAAAACACTTGCTTTATAATGTTATTTTTTCCAACTACCACATTTAATGCTTGCTAATTAAGTCACAACTTAACTCATCTACTGGTATAGAAGTAATTTCAACTTCTTATCATCAACCGAGGGAATAATAGCAAGTTTTTTATTTTATTGCTAAACACCCAAAGGATTTTTCTTCAATTAGATGAAGAGTCTCTTGCTGGTGGAGTGTTACTCTATTCTACCGGTGGAGGAGTATTCCCATCAACATTCAGATCTGACCTTTGTTATTTGTCGGTGAGGAATTGCTTCTACAGAATTTAGCAATATGTCCAATCTTGTTACAAGCATAACAAGTCACATTGTTCTTCTAAATAGATTTCCCATATCCTATGTTGGTATGTGTTCTGCATTGATTAGATAAGTGTCCAAATCTTCCACAAATATAACATCTTACATTCATTCTGCAATTCTCTGAATTATGACCAACTTTGTTGCATTTAGAACATTGACTAGTGGGTGTATTAGTATTATGATAATTTCTAGATCTACACTGATTTTCTCTATGACCATACTTGTTATAGTTAAAGCATTTGCCATTAAATTTGTAAGTAGTAGGTTGTCTTACCAGTTTTCTATGATCATGATTGATTGTAGTACCGAAGCTTTCACCAATTTCAAAGCCAAGGCCATTTGTATCACCATTAGATTTTTGATTCTTCAGCATGTCACCAAGTTCTTCTGAACTTTTCTTGAATTTCTCCTTGTGTTGACTTGTAGCAATCAGTTCACTCTCCAAGATTCCTTTCTGTCTTATGAGTTTAGTTCTATCATTTTGTGTGTACATAAGATCTATCTTCAACATATCATTTTCATGACTAAGTCTTGTGTTTTCATTTCCAGCATCATTTAGTCTTCTAACCAAGTCTTCTTCATTCTTCTTTCTATCTTCAATTTCTTTACAAAATCTCATATTCATATCCTGCATCTCATTCTTTGTTGTACTGATTTCTTGTCTTAGCTTGTTTACCAGATCATTAAGAGTTTCCTTTTCATTTTCCTCATTCTGCATTTTTTCACAAAGTTCTCTTCTCTTGTTCCTTGCAATAGTAAAATTTTCTTTAAGTGCTTGAATAATGTCCTAAACAGCCTTTAGATCATCTTCAAGTTTGATATTCTTCACTTTTTCTGCATCATAGTCTGCAAGAGCTATTTCCAATTGTTTTCTCAATTTTTCGATCTCTACCGGTGACAAGATCTTCCTCAAGCTGTTAGGATTTTGAAAATAGAGGACCAGGCTTTGATACCAATTGTTAGGATTTCCAAAGATACTGAGAGGGGGGGTGAATCAGTATCTAACCGGTTAATAAATTTACTTGACTTAAAACATGAAAATTATATTAAAACAGTGTACCGGTAAACCATAAATAATGCAGTAAACAAGAATAATAGTAACCACATGAGAAGCACACCATAACACAGTATTTTAATGAGGAAACCCGGTGTGGGAAAAACCTCAGTGGGATTTGTGACCCACAATATTCGCTTACTGGCCAATAAGGGAATATTACTCTTACAATAGGGGCCTGCACATGTAGGAAGGCCAAGTGCCTAGAGCTCACTGCTCAATTACAAAAGAAGTCACACTAACTTACAAAAATGGATTATACTAATCCAATGTCTTGTACTGCTTCAAATTAACATTTGCTATGCCAGATTCAGTACTGGTTTAAGCTCTTCTACAACATAAATCCTTAACCAATATTTCACATATTAGGTCTTCTTATCTCGCATCCTCTTTCTCATATTTCCTATTACAAAATGATCTCATATATATATGAGTCATATTTACAACTCACCATGTTGGCCTACAATGATTTTACAATTAATTACAAAATACATTTCAAACAAAATTGAAGTCGACCAAGGTGTTGGTATCCTTCCTTTCACTATCGGTGTTCTGTGTGTTGGTATAGAGTCTTTCGATGCTGGTGCCGGTATATTTGTCTTTCCGGTATCATATGATTGCAAGGTTGCCATCAATGAAAAAACCTTCAATCACCTACAATTTCTCATTAGAGTGTGCATTTGCCAACAATTATTGGGAACACGAGACTCAAGGAGGGCTTGTTCCAAAATCTCCTTGTGGATAGGGAAAGTCTTGAGAATTTATAAGATGGAGATCTAAGCGGGGGTCTTCCCAAGATGGTCAAGTGGGTCATATCGGCAAGTGGAAGACATGGGGGGAGGGTTTGGTGGGGGAGGGTCTCCTTGGACAGTTACTCTCCCACGACAGGTAGTTACATTATAGTCATTCTGAGAAGAGGGAGGTGTGGCACCTTGAATGACTATCTTGGAGGGATTAGGTCAACTTTATGGTTGGGATGGAGCAAGACCACCTTGGATAGTGATCGTGGGTCTATTTTGGGGTGGGGGATGATTAGCTCCTTGTATAATTATAACATTAACATGAGTATCTGTAGGCTCAATGTGACCTACTAAGGTGTCAAAACCTGTTATGTGGTTGGTATAATCATAGTTCACAATGTTAGATGATGAGCCTTTACCTTTATCATGTTTTGGGAAGGGTTCCTAGTACATTTTGAGTTTGTCATTGTTGTTACCAAGTTTTGAAGTTGCTACCTCAATATCACCTCTATCAATGAGATATTGTATGCAAATTTTAAGCTTCATACACTTTCGTGTATCATACCCATTGATACAATGATACTCACAATACTCATTCTCATTATACCACCTAGGTTTAGGTTGATTGGGGTCAAACAGGCAACTTAATGGGAAGACCACTGTGCCCGCTTGGAGAAGCTTTTGAAACACAACTTCAATGGGCTCGACAAGAGGAGTAAAATCTCTTGGAGTCTTATTATTGGATCACGGTGGTCGCCCCTGGACTGAGACATTGTTAGGGGGTTTTGAGATTGATTTTGATTATTTTTATTGTTGAATTGGTGATTGGTGGTGGTGGTCTTTGGAGGAGCGGCCACAGTCTGGACCCATTTTGCATCAGTCACATTATCATTGACTATGTTCTTGTTTTTGGACCAAAATTTTGGTTTATCAATATGGTAAGAGGAAGAATTTTGACTTGATTTTTGGTAATGTTTTAAGGTTCCTTCCTCTAACAAGACATGTTCAAGAGATAGGCCCTTGTCAGTCAATTTTTGGAAAGATTTTATACATTGAGATGTCAAGGGTCTTGATAGTTTGGGCACCAAATTCTTTTGAAATAGTTCGATTTGATGTTGTTATGGCATGTCCCACTGGAATTTCTTGATGAGATGTCGCCATCTTTGCAAGAAGAAAGTCTCTCAGGATCTTTGTTTTGTCTTACAAAGGTCCATCATTGAAACATCATTGGCAATGTTGTAGGCATAGTGAGCCATGAACTTTTCTTCCAAGTCTGGGAAGGAGGTGATAGAATCTCGAGGTAAGGACAAGAAGCATGTAGGGAAGAGCCTTAGAAGGTATAAGTCACTATAGGAGACTTCTTGACATAAGATGTGAAACTCACGAACATGGTCTCGGTGGTCCCCTTTGCCCTCATACTTCATGAACTTAGGCATCTCAAACCTTGGTGGGTATGGTGCAATTGATATAGACAGGTCATAAGGACAAGGAAAAAATTCCTCAAACAAGTAAGGTTTCCTCTTGTTAGTCCCTTCCTTCATGTTTTTGATAATGTTTTTCATGTTCTGGATTTCTTTAATGAGGTCTTGTTGTGGATTGTGTACATGATGAATCGTGTTTGCCCCTAGAATTGAATGAGTCATGGAAGGTTGACCACCACCACTAATGTATTGATGTGACGAGGAAGTGGGGATGTGAGATGTGATGACCAATGTCATGGGGACTTGAGTGACAATTGTTTGCGACCTACAAATTGTTGTGACAAGAGGAAGCAAAGCTCGAATGAAGTTAGCGACATTGTTGAGATGAATGGAGGATTGTGGAATAGAAATGTATGGTCAGGTAGAAGAAGATGGCATAGAAGCATGTTGGAGAATAAACGAAATCGGATTTGATATTGGCATATATTCTAAGAAGGAATAAGGAATAATGGAGACCATAGGGACAGATTCCGTGAGCGCTATTGATTGGGGTTGAATGATGGGTGGGGGCGCAATTGATTGAGGTTGGAGAATGGGTGTGACGATATGAGTAGGAGCAAGGTCTCCTCGTGGTTGTTGATCAGGAATAGATCTATCAAAATTGGGGGGAAGGCGAGCTCCATTTTCAAGGAGAGTCTTTAGAAGAGCACCAGGATTATGTCGATAAATTTCTCCAACATTTCTTGATTATAAGAGTCTTCTAAAAATGTTCGAACTTCCGAAGATAGTTCATCTTGATCAACCATATTGGGGTCCTCTTGTGGTTGATTTTGGATGCTGGGTTGCACACTTTGTGTAAGATCTTGTGTAGAGTCTTGATATAGGACACTAATATACAACATGCCATATTGTTGTTCAGCCATCTTTTTATTTTGAGATCGATTTGTGACCATACAAGAATAGCCTTAGAAAGATTGATTAGAGGAAGAAAAAATTTGATGAAAGGACTTAGCAAGGATCTTGGATTTTGGATTTAATTTGGATTTGATGAAATTGGATTTGATTGATTGGTAAAGTCCTTGGATTAGGACATGGATTTGATTAAGATTGCACCTTAGTCCTTGATTGAGGATTTTAGGTGGGGGATGTTGATGAAACCACAAGCAAGGTAATGACCAAGTTGGGTAAAATTTAGACCTTAAGATAATGAACAAAGTCTTTGTTCTACTAAGGATTGACTAATGATCCTAAGAAAAGTAAAGACATGAGATAAGAGTCTCGATCAACTCAAAGGATGGGGTGAAGGTGCTTGGAGAGGATTCTTCTTCAAGCACAAAAGCCAAATGATTGATTGATTAAGGATGAGGTCTAAATAAAACTTCACAATGGATAAAACCTTAACGTGAGGTTAATTGGATTAAAGGATGATTTGATTGAGGATGTTTAATTTGAGGATTGATTTGATGATTGAGGATTGACTTGATTAAAAATGATTGATTGGCGATCAAATGATGTGCTAAGTTCTTAGGAAAGATTGAGGATGATTGATCAAAGAGAGGTGATAGTGATGATTAGAAGAAATTTGATGACTAGGATATTCTTGGCATGAACATGATGTAGGCATTTACATTAAGATTGCATTAATTGCATTAATGATATGTTATGTTGCCATTGATGTCAATTGAACCGATAATGGTATTTATGATATTGCTGATATTGTTGTTATTATTGATATTGGCTTGTAACTGGTAGAAAGAGCTTTGAGGAAGATGTTGTAAACCGGTATGTTAGTTTGTGAGTGAAACCGGTAAACCAGTGTATAAGGTTAAACCCTTTTCTATGCAATGTAACCGGTAAACCCTACCAATTGTTTTTTGTTAAACCCCAATTGATCAAGTTTGTTGGTTTAAGATCTAATGATGGATACACATGTGATCATTTAATGAGGATACGTTCAGATTATTTTGGTGCGTTTGTTCATTTGTTTGATTGTCTAGGGAATGAGAAAAGTGGATTGCATCTAATGCATTGTGCGTGATGAGTTACAAAGTCTAATGAAGTGATGATCATAGAGCGAATGGAATTTTCTTGAAGAATGTGAAGAGATTTTTATGATTTTTAATGGTCAAGATTGAACCAACTTGTTTTCAATCTCTGTGAGAGAATTAGGTTTTTATTGTGTTACCGACCTAATTGATTTTTATTTAAGGTCGATGAAGTTGCTTGTAAAAGTGTTGGTTGAAACCAGTTGAGTGTGTGGTTGTCTAATCGGAGAATGGATCTACAGTTTGTGTAGAAGCAGATTGAAGCTTAAAAGGATCTGATCAAGCAAATGTAGTGCTATTCAGACAGACCAAGAAAAACTGTTGTTTTCTAACAATTACAACAGAATTGAAATCCCCTAACCAGGTAAGCTCTAACAAGCTTGGTCACTTATTAAATCCTCTAACAAGGTGGTCCATTAGCTTGGATTCTCAAACCCTCTATTGAGGTTACTTCTAACAGGGTATTTTTCTTTTCATCAAGGCATTTTGTAAATCCCTTAACTGATACAGAATCAGTTCTTAACATGACTTATTGTAAAAGCTTTAACAGGCTTGGCTCCTAACAGGGAAAACTTCAGAAGAGTTCAGATAGCTATCCTTGTGAGTCTCATCTCACCATGGTTTTTACCTATTTGGGTTTTCCATGTATAAACATTTGTGTCAAGTGGTGAATGTTTTTGTGGTTATGATCTTATTTGTTGATTTGATTGACTACTTAACTATTCTAATAAGGCATGATAACTAAAAGCATTGAGAGATTGAATATGTTGAGATATGATTAAGCATTTTGATGTTTACAAGATTGAAGTTGTTTACTGTTAAGTTGTTATAACAGTTAATCGGTTGATGTTGAGTATTCTTATGAGTATTGATCTTGACAGTGAAAGTTTACTTTGTGAGTTTGAATTTGAGATTGGGAAGTTTGTATCAGTTTTTTAGTATACTGATTCACCCCCCTCTCAATATTCTACCAGATACTTATTCTTTCATCATACCATCAATTGGTATCATAGCATCTCAGGCCCTCTTTAACCTAAAATCCTAACAGCTTGAGGAAAAGATCTTGTAGATCATGATGAAGAAAGAAGGTCCAAAGTTCAACAAAGATAACTATAGGATATGGAGTGACAGAATGAAGATTTACATTAAGAGTCTGGGAAGTTAGTATTGGGATCATGTAGAAACTAAGTATATTGTACCTATTGGAACTTTGGCTGGTGATCAAAAGAAATAATAGCAAGAAAATCATCAAGCATTGGAGGCTATTATCAGTTCCCTGTCTAATGTTGAATATGTAGATGTTCTTGGTCTTGAAACTGCATATGAAGTATGGAAAAAAATTGAAGATATTTAGAGTGGTGATGAACATGTTAAGATTGCTAAAGAAGAGAGCCTAAGAGGAAAATTTGATGACATGAGAATGTCTAAAGGTGAGAATATCTAGCAGTATGGTCAACAGATAAAAGAGATAGTTGGTGAGATAAAGAGTGCAGGAGGGAAAGTGGAAGATGCCATAGTGATCAGTAAGGTACTAAGAACCCTTCTACCAGTCTATGCTATCCGAGTTGTAGCTATTCAGGAGCTCAATTCCATTGACAAAACTAAAGTAACTCTTGACTCTATCATTGGCAAACTTACTACTTTTGAATTAAACGACTATGATGGTAGTGTACAGAAATCAGAATCTGCATTCAGAGCTTTTATCTCTAACCCATCTATGAGAAAAAGTAGAGATACTTGTCATGGTTATGAATCTAGATCCAACAGAGATGTTGATGATGAAGACAATTTAGTGGAACTTGAAGCATTGTTGGCAAAACGACTTCCTAGAGGCATTGGGAAATATAGAGGTAAACTACCTTTAAAATGTTTTCCATGCAACAAGATTGGTCATATAGCATCTAACTGTCCTAATGGTGAAAATGAATACAAGAGAGACAAATTCAAGAAGTATAAGGGAAAAGGCAAGAGAGATTGTCTTATTGCTATTGACAGTGGTATTACTGATGAAGAATCTGATGATGATTCTAGTGAAGATATTATGTTTGTAGCTATTAAGGAAGAGATATCAGATCAGAAGGCACTAGTGTCTAGGATGGATAACTCTGATGATTGGATCATTGATAGTGATTTTTCACATCACATGACCGATGATCGAAGCAAATTTATTTCCTTGAAGAAATTTGATGGTGGTGTTGTTAAATTTGGCAATGACTCACCCTATATGGTTAAAGGTAAGGGAGTTATTTCTCTTAATGGGAAGAGCAGTGATGACGCTGTTTATTGGGTTGAAGGCCTAAAGCACAATCTTTTGAGTGTGGCATAATTTAATGATAGAGGATACCCACCGAAGTTTAGAAATGGTATGTGCAAAATATTTGACAACAAAGGTGAATTGATTGCAATCGGGAAACAAACCAGAGGAAATCTATTTCATCTTAATCCTAAAGTTAGCAACTATTTGATTGCAAAGATAGATGATAGATGGCTTTGGCATAGAAGATTTTGTCATATAAACTTTGATAATATTATTAAAGTGAGAAAGTCGAAGATAGTAAGAGATCTGCCTCAACTAGAAAAACCGGTTAATGCTCTTTGTAAGAATGTCAGTTAGGAAAGATGACTTCTTCATCTTTCAAGAGAAAGTCCTTCTCAATAGAGCACTTGTTAGATTTGGTTCATATAGGTCTATGTGGACTAATAAGAACAAGAAGCATTCAAGGTGATAGATATTTCATGATCTTCATTGATGATTGTTCAAGGATGATGTGGGTTACATTCTTAAAGGATAAGAATGAAGCTTTTGATAAGTTCAAGGCATTCAAAGCCTTAGCTAAGAAAAAGAGTGGCAAAAAGATAAAATGTTTGAGAACAGATCAAGGTGGTGAATTTACTTATGTGGAATTCACTAAGTACTGTGATGAGAACAATATCAAGAGGCATCTTTCTGCACCAAGGACACCACAGCATAATGGTATAGTAGAGAGGAACGACCGGTCAATGGTTGAAGCTACTAGGACAATGTTGATACAAGGAAATGTAGCGAAAATAATTAAGAAGCTACAAGTACAACTGTCTACACAATGAACCGAGTTCTGATGAAAAGAGGCAAGGACAAGACCCCTTATGAATATTGGTATGGAAGATCACCTGATGTTAGCTATTTTAAGATATTTGGTAGCGAGTATTTTATTAAAATAGGTGATTATATTAGCAAGTTTGAAGCTAAGAGTGATGAAGGCATATTTCTTGTCTATTCCACCAAGAGTAAGGCCTACAAATGATTCAACAACCGGACATAGAGAATTGTTGAGGGTGCTGATGTTCGTGTAGATGAATGTCCTGAAGTCTTAGAAGGAACCAGTTCAAAGAAAAAGGATGAAGATCCTTGCATTTTGCTTTTGGAACCTAAAACTATTAAATAAAAAACCGGTAAAGCAAATCTTGATGTACTTGTTCAACCAGAACAAATAAATTCAGAAAAAGATGATACTGAAAAAGTTGAACCTAAAGAGAATGATCATGTTATTCCTAAGTATGTAAGACTAAACCACAGTCCTAAGCAAATTATTGGGGATAAGGATGTTGGAGTACTAACTAGAAGGAAAATAAGAGAGAACTCTTGCATGATCTCCACCATTGAACCTATAAGTGCTAAGGAGGCATTTGGTGATGATTATTGGGTTAAAGCTATGGAGGAGGAATTGGATCAAATTGAAAAGAACAACACTTGGACCCTAGTACCCCGACCGGTAAAGAAGAATGTTATAGGTACTAAATGGGTATTTAAAAACAAGTTAAATAAAGATGGTGTTGTTGTTCACAACAAGGCAAGATTAGTTTGCAAGGGTTATGCTCAAGAAGAAGGTGAAGATTATGGAAAAATATTTGCACCAGTAGCAAGATTGGAGGGTGTCAAAACTTTACTTGCATTTGCACCTAGAGCATGGTATGAACGACTTCATACACATTTGATGAAGATAGGATTTGCAAGATCCAGTGATGATAGTAATATTTATCTCAAGTCTGAAGGAGATGAAATATTGGTCAGTGAAGTATTTGTTGATGATATTATTTTTGGAGGTAATGATGTCATGAGCAATAGTTTTGCAGATGAAATGAAGAATGAATTTGAAATGTCTTTAGTAGGGGAAATAAAAATTTTCATAGGCTTGCAAATACAACAAATGAAGAAAGGTATTTTCATTACTCAATCTAAGTATGTGAAAGAGGTTTTGAAGACTTTTGGCATGAGCGACTGTAAACCAGTTGGAACACCAATGGTTATAGGTTATAAGTTGTCCAAGGAGGATGCATCTAAGTCTATTGATGAAAAGGAATACAGGTCAATGATTGGCAAATTACACTATGTTGTTCACAACAGACTGGATATTTCCCATGCAGTTGGTATAGTTGCTATATTTTAGAAGAATCCAAAGGAAGCACACCTGATAGCAACAAAGAGAATTTTTAGGTATCTGAAAGGTACTATTGACTATGGATTATGGTATCCATATGGAGGGAACTTTGATTTGAAGGCATACACTGATGCTGATTGGGCAGGAAATATTGATGATCGAAAAAGTACTACTGGTGGAGCATTCTTTCTAGGAGGAAGGCTAATTTCATGGAGTAGTAAGAAGCAAAGTTGTACTTCACAATCTACTGCTGAAGCTGAGTATGTTGCATCTTATATGAATTGCACACAAGCTATTTGGATGAGGCACATTTTGGAAGGTTTTAAGATGAAGATCTCAGAACCTATAAAGATTTTATGTGATAATACAAGTGCCATTAATATTTCTAAGAATCTTGTTTTGCATGCCCGCACCAAGACATTGAATTGAAGTATCACTTTTTGAGGGAAAAAGTTCAAAGTAAAGATGCTATCTTAGAGCATGTTTCTACCCAGGAGCAGTTTGCAAATGTCTTTACCAATCCTCTGCCTAAGACCACTTTTGAGTATCTTAGAAGTCAGTTGGGGGTTGTCCCTCTTCATGAAGTTAGTTGAGCATGATGCTGATTGCATCAATCCTTGAATCACTTACAAAATTTTACATGGATTGATTAAGAAGTGGATGTATTCCACAAGGGGAGCATCAAGTTGTAGTATGTTGTTGATGCACAGTGAAAATTTGACATTACATGTTCTACTTTCAATTTGGTTTTACTGTCAAAGGGGGAGAAGAATTATGTGATTGAGGAGAATAATTATGTGACTGACAAAGGGAAACTAGCGACAGGCTGAAGATAGTTAGAACATGGTGAATACTTGGTAATGTAAACCAGGATTCCTATTCACCAATCACAACAACAATAAGAGGAGTTGATATTTGTATTGCCATCAATGCCAAAGGGGGAGATTGTTGGTATTTGAATGAAGATTGCATTAATTATATGATATGTTGTCATTGATGTTAATTGAACCAGTAATGGTATTTATGATATTGTTGATATTGTTGTTATTATTGATATTGGCTTGTAATCAGTAGGAAGAGATTTGAGGAAGATGTTGTAAACTGATATGTTAGTTTGTGAGTGGAACCAGTAAACCAATGTATAAGGTTAAACCCTTTTCTATGCAATGTAATCGGTAAACCCTACCAGTTGTTTTTTATTAAACCCTAACCGATCAAGTTTGTTGGTTTAAGATCTAATGATGGAGACACATGTGATCATTGAATGAGGATAATTTTAGATTGTTTTGGTGCATTTGTTCATTTGTTTGATTGTCTAGGGAATGAGCAAAGTGGATTGTATCTAATGCATAGCATGTGATGAGTTACAAAGTCCTCTGAAGTGGTGATCATGGAGCAGATAGAATTTTCTTGAAGAATGTGAAGAGATTGTTATGATTTCTAACGGTCAAGATTGAACCGACTTGTTTGTAATATCTATGAGAGAGTTAGGTATTTGTTGTGTTACTGACCTAATTGATTTGTATTTAAGGTCAATGAAGTTGTTTGTAAAAATGTTGGCAAAGTGTTGGCTGAAACTAGTTGAGTGTGTGGTTTCCTAACCGGAGAATGGATCTGCAGTTTGTGTAGAAGGAGATTGAAGCTTAAAAGGATATGATCAAGCACATGTAGTGCCATTCAGACATATCAAAAAAACCTATTGTTTTCTAACAATTACAACAGAATTGAAATCCCCTAACCGGGTAAGCTCTAACAAGGTGGTCCATTAGCTTGGATTCTCAAACCCTCTATCGAGGTTACTCCTAATAGGGTATTTTTCTTTTCATCAAGGCATTTTGTAAATCCCTTTATCGGGTGATTCCTAACATGAATCAGTTCTTAACAGGACTTATTGTAAATACTTTAATAGGCTTGGCTCCTAACAGGGCAAACTTCTGAAGAGTTCAGATAGCTATCCTTGTGAGTCTCATCTCACCGTGGTTTTTACCTATTTGGGTTTTCCATGTATAAACATTTGTGTCAAGTGGTGAATGTTTTTGTGGTTATGATCTTATTTGTTGATTTGATTGACTACTTAACTATTCTGATAAGGCATGATAACTAGAAGCATTGAGAGATTGAATATGTTGAGATATGATTAAGCATTTTTATGTTTACAAGATTGCAGTTGTTTACTGTTAAGTTGTTATAACAGTTAATCGGTTGATGTTGAGTATTGATCTTGACAGTGAAAGTTTACTTTGTGAGTTTGAATTTGAGATTGGGAAGTTTGTATTAGTTTTTCAGTATAATGATTCACCACCTCCCCCCTCTCAGTATTCTACCAGATACTTATTCTCTCATCATACCATCACATGACTCATTAGATGTTTGGTTCAAATGACAAGTTGTATGAAGGGATGCAACCACCCTAATTTTGGTGATAATTGGTATTAAAAGATAAACCCGAACCTTGATGGAGGGCACAAACTCTTAATTCATCACTAGCATCAAACTCATTGATATGACCATGGATATAATCGTGGTAATGGTGCAAAAAGGTCCTATGTTTAAGCAAGAGTTTGCGGTTGGTGTACCAAAACTTTCGTCGTCTAACGAGTTGTGCTTGTGTGAGCTTCTTCTTCTTAATTGGTCAGTGGATTGACTTCTTGGGATGCTTATACAACTTGGGCTTATGAAACATGAGATGGATAGAGTTTTGATGTAGTTTGGGACTTGTTTGGAAGACTTGAGTTTGTTATGACGTGGACTTGATTGATGTTGGTTCAAAATTTTTGTGTGACTAGGACATGACTTTGAATATGATGTGGACTAGACTTGAATTTGATGATAATGACTAGGATGTTGACTAATTCTACTCTTGGAAAGAAGACAAAGAAAACACATTGGACATTAATTCAAATAAGGACATCAAGAATATCAAGCTACCCTAAGAAATTGGCTGAGGAGGAAAACCTTTGCTTGCTGACTCAGGTACACACCCAATAGCTAATTAGAATACGGTCGTTGGGTCTCATGCAATGGATTCTCAATGTCGTATTAGCCGACTCTAAACGTTAATGGGCGCACAATATGGAAAGTATCTTGGGGGAGTTACTATCTCCCTTGCACAAAGATTATCCACCTTTCGGAGGTGAATCAGGTGGCCTCTAATCCTAGAGTTCTTAATAAGGATTTTTCATTCAAAGACTACTCCTTGTAGTCGCACAAGCGTGATTGAGGCCTATAGCTCTACAAAGTACCAAGCAAGATGTAGTCACACAAATGTGATTGAGACCTAAAGGCCCTACAAATTTCCCAATATGAGAGTGAACTCCCAAATAGCTCTGTCCTTCAAAACTTTCATCTCAAGAGGCCTATTTATTATAGTGAGTCAGAATGCCCAGGTCTCGTCGTACTCACTTGGGTTGTTCCCCTCTCACCAATGCCTAAGCAAATCAGGAGAGCAATCCCACTAAAGGAAAACACACAATCAAACTAGAAAAGTTAGAGGGTCTGGATTTCTAATTGTTTAGATACACAAGGACATACTCTCCTACCTCTATTCTTTTCTCAAACAAGATCAAACACATTTTAATCCTTTTTACCCCCTAATTAAAACTAAGTGCCTAGAAAATTAAACAAGCACAAAGTTTGGTTGGAAAATCGGGTAAATCTACAAAACTCACAAAATTATGATTAGTGAAGACAAATTTGCAGAAACAGCGCTCGCGTTGTTCTGCAGACGCCCGTGCTGAAGTGCTTATGCAGGCGCTAAAATGCCTGTGTACATGCTAAAGGGGGAAGAAAATTAGAAACATGAGGATCTATACAAAAAGTTTAAAAATAATAGAATATACCTACAGACGCACTGATGTAAAGTCGGAGGCGCTGAAAATAGGTTAGCACAAAAAAAACAAAAGACAAAAACCCAAAAATTTAAAATTTTGAAAATGAGCGCCAAACAACTCAAGCGCCCACGCTATTACTTGAGCGCTCGCGTTGAACCGGAAATGTAGAATAAAATGATTGTGAAATTATAATAACGAATTTTTTTTTCTTTTTCTTGGATTTTTCCCCCTTTTTAGTTGTTTTTTCTACTAATTAAGTGAAAAAACATAAAATACACCAAAAACATTAAACTGAAAGTAAGTATGAAAATATTGTTGTCACACACATTGTTTCAGTGGTGGTCATGTTGTTCTAGGATCCTGTAGAAAAGGTGGGTTAAAATTTTAAATTTTGAACCCTCACGCTAAAGTGTGTGCGCACGCACTAAAACTGTTGTCGCTCGCATTGAACCCATAGTGCTTGCGCCAATTTGCAGCCGCTCGCACTGCTCCGATACCTGCGACAAAAAACTCATGAAACTCCAAAAAAAGGTTAAATTTTAGGGATGTGGGTCCCACCGAACGTGCCAGAATGAAGAGGGGAAAAATGAGCAAGGTATTCAAATAAAGCATTCAAACACATAAAACACACAAAAACATAAAAACACAAAATGACTATTTATACGTTGCAAATCTATACCTTCTCCTTCGGATTGAGCCTTTGATGAAGCCAAATATGTGCCCCTCCTTGACTTGATTGGATTGGCTCCCTTGTTTAATGTGGATGGCTCTCCAAGATTGTGCACAAGATGATAAAATGGAATGGATGAAGGATTTAGCTAAGTGATGGATAAATATAAATTTGAGTAGAGTGTGGGTGCTATGGATAATTTCTTAGACTCAATTGGATAGCATAAACTTAGCTAACTTGGAGATGTGAAGTAAGGGGATGGAGTACTCAATTTATAGGAGACGAGGAGAAGAAATGGAGGGCTAGGATTGATTCAAGATGAAGGGTCGGGATTACATGTGAGCCCACACATGGCCCAAGAGGAGATGACAAGACAAGTGTTGAGACCAAGAGATATGTCATAAAGGATTTTCTTGTCTCCACACTCCTCAAGGTTAATTGGGAAGACTTCCCAATGTACCTAGGGAAGAGAAAGGAATGAAATATTCCTTGAGAGATGGGGATGAGGAATTAAAAATTCCTCGAAAAAGATATCATAGGGATTGGGGGAATAAAGAGGAATTAAAAATTCCTTGGATGAAGAGATGTCTAGAGGAATGTGAGATTTTGAAAATCTCACATTCACCTAGGATAAGGGCATTTAAGGAAGGTGGTTGGATGGAAGAGAAAAGGAGTTGAATTTGTGGCTAATCATGAGGATTAGCCACTAGCAGCTCATTAGGAGAGGGATTAGAAGAATTGTTAGGTGGGATTAGGACAAATGA
Source organism: Cryptomeria japonica (assembly GCF_030272615.1). Classification (NCBI taxonomy): domain Eukaryota; kingdom Viridiplantae; phylum Streptophyta; class Pinopsida; order Cupressales; family Cupressaceae; genus Cryptomeria; species Cryptomeria japonica. The sequence goes on from NC_081412.1 coordinate 282,087,126, forward strand.
GATTTGTAGGAGGATTTGACTAGGAGAGAGAATGAGTGGAGGGAATTAAAAATTAGAAGAATAATGATAATTGAGTTAGGGGGCTTCTAGAATAATTCATTAGGTTAATAATGGAATAGGAAAAAGGTGATTTGTAGGAATCACCTAGATTAATTAATTAATTGAAATCAATTAATTAAAAGGAGGAATTTGGAGAGAATTAATTTTAGGGGTTTTTGGAAGAATAAAGGTATATTGATTTATTAAATAAATAAATCACTAGACTATAGTGACAATATTAATTATATCTAATTAATATTGAGAAACTATAGGGATTGGCATAATTAATAAATTAAATATGAGAGGAAATTAAATTAATTATTTAGAATAATTAATTTAAGTGTCTACAGTTGTTTCATATTCATAGACCATGCCCATCATTTTCATCTTGATCAACTTCAATGTAGAATACATGGATAGTTGGAGACATGTAGTGTTTTAGGACTTGATGTTTTTCTAACTCGAGAGAAACTAGCCTTACAAAAATCTCATGGAAGGTGTCGATTGAATCCTAGATTGATTGATCATGTTCTTACCACAATTGTGACTATTGCATGTAGTTGTCAACATAAATATCTTCAAAATAATTCTCATTCTTAAAGGCTTATAAGAACTTTCCCCATGTTTAATTTTTCTCTTCATTTTGGTCTTTCATGCAAATTCATTGAGATTTCCACCACTTATTCGCAAGCAAATAAAGCTTAGAGAGGGGAATAATAATCTTCTCTTCATTGAAGAAGTTAGTAATAGAAACATAAGATTCTATCTTATCTACCCAAGTATTTACAACATTAGCATTCATCTTCCCATCAAACATAAGGATGTATAGGTTTGATTGAAACAAAGGTAGAACTCGAGTCAATAATGAGGCAAACGTTACCACCCATATGAGGACCTCTACAAAGTGGTGAACAAGAATCTATAATTTTACCCATAATAGGTTCAACATCATTCTTTATTGTCATGTTTATATCCTCTTCTTGATTTAGCCATCTTAAAATGGGTTGACAAGTAGTCCAGTGGATCTAAATGCTTGAGGAAGACAAATGAATGCTCCAATTGAATTTAATAAGGCATGCAAGATGCTAAGAAAACTAGTTTGAAACCGCTAACCTAAGGCTTGGAGTTTGAATCTCGATGAATAACTATTGATGAATTTTGGGGTATGTGGAATCTTATAAAGAAGTATTCAAGATAGAGGTAGATAAATATAAAACTAAAGCAACATAAGTATTATATTTAACTAAATGTTTTGCACATAACATACCCCTTCAAAAATTTATATGATTGCTTACCTTTTGTCATCTATATTCTATTTTTTATATCAATGTCTAAACTATGTTTCAAACAACCATTCAAGATATAATATAGACAATAAAAGGTAAACAACATACAATTTTCTCAAGGGTATGTTGTGAGTGTGTATCACATGCAAGCCAAGGGTCACTAGGAAGTTGATCTTCCTTAGAAGTAGAATCATTTCCTTTGGTTGACACCTTACCCCAAATGGTTGCAAATCTAAATTTACATGTCCTTATGAGCTAGATGATGCTACAAGCCTTGTGGGTGAAACCTAGGTTGACACATTGATTAATTAAAAAGTGTACAGTGATACTCAAGTTGATGTTTTAAGAAGTCTTGTGAATCGGAATGCGTAGTTTGAACTAGAGGTGTTTTAGAGCCTATTTAAATCATGATAAGAATTAAAAATTTTGAATGAAGTATGATTACTAGAAGTGTCTTTGTCTTTATGCCAAGTTTTATGTGCCACTATGTATGGTACTTGTGGAGAGTAAAGGTTGGTCTTTAAATGTTATTGTTAGCACTTATAAGGTGCTCTATCATGCCACAAATCAAAGTATACAAATTGCAATAACAAGCCATGATAATGGTTTGGGTGCTACCATGGCTGTCACTTTTCATGAATCCTCTTAGATCATTGTTTGGATCCTACTTGAGTCAAGATAGGTTCGATGGGGGAATTACAAGCATCATGTATATGAAAATTTTCTCCCTCAATCTAGGTATACAAGGATAGGTAAACTAATTAAATGTACTTTAATTATTTGAAGGCTTGTCCTTCTTTGTTAGATGAGATGAATCAGATACCTTTCCCGATTATAATATCCAAGAGATAAGATGCTCATACAAAATTGTCAGTAAACTATTTGTAGTATTTCAACAATGGCCATTAGTTTATCAAGGTTTATCTTCAATCTAGCCTTTCAACATAGTGAAGGAGCTTTTGTTCAAGTACCATGAACATGTTGGAAGTTGTCATTGATGTCAAAGGTATGAAGATGTATTGTCATCGGTGTCAAGTGTATGAGAAAGGTTTCCATAACAATGTCATTGATGTCTAAAGACAGATTGGATTTGAAGAAACTATTTGGTGAAATCATAGAGGTGTGGATGGTAAGGAACCCTACAATTCAAAAGAGCAATGGTTTTGCTTTCATACAAAATGTAGTTGTTGAATAGGGAATCACAATCTTGTCACAGTTATTGCAATGTACCAAAGATATTATTTTTCTAGTTGAATTTTTGGAGTCCCTAAGAATAAGACATTTAAGAAGTAGCAATTAGAAGATGTTAATAAGCATCAATGACTTAACTAATACATAAAGTAATTTATAAAAGAGTTGTTATTAAATATGCAACAATTTAATGATGAGATGAGCAACTTTATTTAGAGAAAAGATGAAGTAAAGTAAGTGCAATAATTATTAGAAGAGGATACCAAAATTATAAAGGTAGATATTATATTCATTAAGGTATAAGTCTATTATGCTTAAAGGCTGCAATTGCATCTAAGATAAAAAGCAACGATCAAGTTTATATGATCAAGGCACTAATTAACAAGTTATATAAAGAACATAAATTTGTGAGGGCAACAATGAATATTGATTAATATGTTTTTCCTGTTCAAGGATATGATATAAGTGCCCAACTTTATTATCAATGAAGCATCAATTCATATTCATAAAAAAAATAGCATATAAAACAAAATAAAAAAGGACAAAAATCAAATAAGATAAATTTGTCTTATTCATAAGAAAAGTGCAACGATTAAGATAATAACACGATAGTGATAAAGTGAACAATGCTTATTTGATAAAGCCTTAAGAAAAAGCATTGGTCATAAAGATACCAATTCATTTATAATATTGCGATGAAGGTGACAATTTGTGTAAAGTAAAAAGAACTTAAACAATGAAGGATATTACATCCTTAAAGAAATCTCTCTAAACATAGAAACCCTAAATGGTGGAGTCTACAAGATAGATTGAGAGTTTGAAACACAATGCATGAATCGGTCATGTATGCACAAATAACATAATAGACTAATTAATGCATGAAACTCTCAAAAATCTAAACATAGTTTTCTTTTTCCTAATTTGCATTATGCATGGAGATAAATATTAATTAATTAATTAATTAATTAACAAAATAATAAATTATTTAGTGAATTAATGCAACTAAGTGAATAATTAATATATAAATTATTTACTCCAACAAGCATATGCATCAAGGGCATTGAAGAAAAGAGAAGATTGATGATTTGATTTGATGAAGATATAGAAGATCATTGCAGATTTGCGTAGACTTGTGGTGGCGGATTTGAGAACCCTTCTATGACAAACTTATAAAGAAAGTATATACAAATTTCAAAATGAAGAATGTACAATTCTAAATGAAGAATTTAATGTTGAGTTTAGAGAAAACTTTCTAAAATGGAATATAATAAAGTGTATAAGAGTTTATGGGTAAATTTATTGAAGTTATGTATTTGTATATTATTTAAGGAGAGAATGAAAAATTATGGTTGAATGAGATTAAATGCTCATGAGGAGACAATGATCAGCTTTGTGGTCACCATTATAGTAAATTTGAGAAATATTTTGAAGAAGTGACTATAACATGTTTTGTGAAGAATGGGATCATCATGTTTTTCTCCATTTTGAAAACTTATGTTTCTTCTCTTTAAAAGTGAAAGCTACTGCCTGTGTGTTGCAATGGAAGATAACAACAAAAAGTTTGAAATAAAGACAACAATATGAGGTTCCAAATGAGGAAACCTTCTACACTTTAAGCCTTTAAAAGCTTGGGTAGGTGAACCCTTTTAAAACTATTTTCTTACAAAAATAGCAAAAGATTTACAGAAAACTAGTGTAAATTCCTGTAAACTTTCCTTTCTGACTAGTATAACTACAACATAAATGGAAAGTTGATTTTATATTTTTAAAAGGATCACAAAATGCACCCAAAAAACCAACAGGTAAACCAATGCCTTATCTGGGCAATAGAGTCATCTACAACAGACTGCAACCTAACAAAAGAAACTTGTACACAAATCATAAGTTCCTCATCTATCAACTCTGAATATGCATGACATATACAAAGTCCTAATCTACACCAAACTTCATCATCAAACCCACATCAAAAGTACTGATATCAATGAATTTGTTCAAAGTATATTTATATTTTCCTCCTTAAGAAAAAGACTAAAAACAACTTCATTAGATGCCTAGCAAATCATTCAAATAAGCAATCCTTGATTACTTAAAAGGAATGAACACCAGTACGATGACATAGAGACAATACAAATTTGAGTTTAAATTCTTTGGACTGTATATTTCATTCCTCTGTCAAAAGGTTACAAGTACTTCATATCTGACTCAGAAATTGCTAAGAAAAAGGCCTGTATTAAATTTTTGCCAGAGTTTTGCTACAAAATTTGTGTCCCTTTTCTAGGTAGCCTTGGTGTCCTTTTATAGAAATCAGGATGCAACAAGCTTTGGACTACATAGAAGAAAACTCTTACCCTAACTGTTATTTACTCCAAAAGTTACATTGTTGTGTCGTTGCAATTGAAGGAGAAACCTAACATTCTTTCTGGGATGTGTGCTTCATTAATTCACTGGGCATTCATTTGGAAAATGGTCAAAAGGGTAAGTTCCTATTACCCAAAATTGGTTACAACCACTAACAACTTCATAATGTCGGTGTATTATCTCATGCCAGAGCATTGATGGGTTTCACCTAAGAAAACACACAGCTGCACACCATTATGTTCTCTGCAAATCTCCCTGGATACCTCTCACCAACTTTTCACTTCAAAATGTCAGATGGAACTTGCACACCTCTGCCATTAATTCTTTTAAATTTTGGTGCCAACGGACCAAGAAGGCCTTCCTTTTGAGCACTTTTCCTTTAGTCGCTATGTTGCGTCTTTTAAATTTTAGATGTGTTTCCATTGCGGTATAGCAACAACCATCCGATCATGGAAAACTAACATGCCCTTTAACTTTCTTGAGTAACTCACTCCAAACAGGCCCCACCACTCTACCACTAGTTGTCTGTCGTAACCGCTCGCCCTAACTACTAGCATTAACTATTGTTTGGGCCCTCCACTAGTGGCTTGTCGCCATGTTGCAAGGAATAATCATCGCCCACCTTTGTGTTGCGGTATAGCAACAATTGTCGATCTGCATTGGACCTACCCGGTCATTAACCATTCTAACCTTCAAAGCGGGCCCCTTATCTATTTCACTCGTCTGCAGACCCCTACCATTTGGATTGCCTTTGGATCCACCTACTCTCCACTTGGACCTGCCACTGGAATTGGGTCTGCCTTAGTTCTTCTTCTACACTCTACCATGTGGCACATCCTAATTCATTCTGAGCCCACCTAGACGGCCACCTCAACTGCCACCTCGCCAGTCGCTATGTCATGGGGAATAACTATCGAGCACCTTCATCTCGCAGTATAGCAACAATCATTGATCTGCCTTCAACCTGCTTGATCCTTAACACTTGGGCTGCTCATAATTTTTGCACGTGCTTTGTCGCCAAGTCACGGTGAGTATTCGGCAAGCATCTTTCTATCACGGTATAGTGACCGCCGTTGGATCTCTTTGCCCAGTCTCGACCTTTACCTCTTCGTCCATCAATGCCACATGTCAATCTCCAGTTTTCCACCTAATTCACTTGAGCATGGCCTCATCTGCCACTTCAATGCCACCGAACCCACCATTTCACTTTGGTTTGTTTGGCATCAGTCTTTCGGCCAAACTTCCTCCTTTGACGATCCATTCACATGTCTCATCGAACCTACAGTTTTATCGATGCCTTTATTTTATCAGTGAGAACAATTCGGATTTCTTTGATGTACCTTATGTCGATGAAACTGATGCCTTCGGTGAAACCATTTAGAGATCCATCGCGGCCAAGGTTTATTCGACATTCATTTTGATGACATGCCACCTGTCACTGTTGGACCTTCCACCTCACCAGTCACCAAGTTGCGACGATTAACAGTTGATCACTTTTGCATGGTGGTATAGCGATGGCCATTCAATCGTCTACAACCTACTCACCCATTAATTTGCCCTTTTACTACAAAATTTGGCCACCTTTAGATGTGCACACACGTGGGGTCCACTGGGCCGCGATCCACTTCTTCCCAAAATCCTATAAGCTTTGACACTAAGGATATATGCAGTTGTGCATTTAAATAATGAAATGCTCCTCCCTACAGCAAATGTGGGATAAATGGTCTATGCCTGGGCCTTTCCATCGGGTCATCGGGATAACATGAAACCAGGGCTACCAATGATCGATGACTTACTCCAGTTCATCCACTTTTCTATCAAATGTTAGTGTAGGGGAGAACCTTGCCTACCGATACCCGATACAACCGCTTCATGCTCATGCCTGCTCATCGGGGTAAGTCTTGCCGATCGGGATAGGTCTTGTCGATAAGGCAAAAATTCAAAAACTGCCACAAATAACCTACAATTCACCAAATCTTTATGAGTCCCAACAGTGGCTCTGACTGGGGATGGTTGATCTCTAGATCAACACAAGAATTTAGCAAAAACTCTAGAACGCAGACCAACAAAACCCTAATGAAAGAAAATCTAAAATCTAAACAGCCTACAACTACTGTGCATGGACTAAAACAGATCAAGAGAAGTAATATTTTAGGAATTGTCCATGCACTAGAAATTCCTGTACTTCGTCATTCATTCTTTGCAAGAAGTATGAATCCTTTCCATTGATATCACAAACAATTAAAGGGCCTATCCACAGTGATTCAAATTTCTTATGCTTGCCTTTGTCTTGGTCTTTTGCATTCCACTACAACACCATGTCACCAATTTGGAACTTTCTTGCACTAGTCCTTTTATCAAAAAGGTACTTTGATTGTAATTGAAGTTTCATATTCCTTTTATGGGCTGCGGTCCTCATTTCCTCCAGCTCTACTAACTGAATCATTCTTTCTTCCATGGGCTCAGACATTTCTAGTTCTTCAATCTACAAAAATTTGTAAACTGGAAGCAAATTATTCATAGATAATCTGGATTTCACTCCATAAACTAGCTCAAAAGGGGATGTACCAATGGCCCTTTTTATAGTCACCCTGTCAGCCCATAAAGCTAACTTGAGCTTTTGATTCCAGGACCTTTTATTTTCCTCTAGGATCTTCTTGATGATGTTGAGGAGACTTTTATTACTTGATTCTGCCTGGCCATTTCCCTGTGGGTGGTATGGTGAAGAGTATTACATAATAATCCCATAATTAGTAAAAAACTCTACAAACTCCTCAAACCTGAAGCACAAAGCGTTATCCATGACCATTTTAGCCAGCACACCAAACTTTGTCACTATATTGTCCATCAAAAAATTAATGACTATCTTACTAGTGTCCTTTCTGGTAGGTATGGTTTCAATCCATTTGGTGAAATAATCTATAGCCACCAGGAACCATCTATGACCCATGTTTGATTTTTCTATTCTCTCTCCAATAAAATAAATGCCCCATTGAACAAAAGGGGCTTCAACTGTAACAGAATTCAAAGGCAAAGCACCAACATACTTTAGTTTAGAAGAAAACCTTTGACAAGGATCACATTTTTTAACATATTTATGAGCATCCTTGAACAAAGTTGGCCAATAATACCCTGCTCTGATTATCCTACCAGCAGTAGTCTTAGTTGAATAGTGGCCTCTACACACTCCATTGTGCATCTCTTTCAGAACCTTCTCAGCTTGAAATTTGTCCAGGCAAACCAGTAGCATCCCATCACTGTTCCTCCAATACATGTCTCCTTGATAAGAACATATTTATGTGATTTTAACTTTAATGTTCTCATCTGGTTGTGTGTCATACCTTCTGGACATGAGGCATTCTTCAAGAAGTATACCACATCTGAATACCACGGCTGCCTCTCGATACTACTGACCAGGACTTCCTTAGTTTCAACATTATTAACATCAACAGTAGCCAGATTTGATTCAGCCATCAATTTTTCAAGGCCTAATCCTCTTACTAGTTTGGTGATCTTGATTACTAAGTCAAACTCTTGTATTCTAGTTATCCATCTGCATCTCTTTCCAGTTACTTCAGACTGGGACAGAATGTCTTTCACAGCTGTATGTGGTACATAGGCTACAATTTGAGCATTTACCAGATAAGGCCTAAATGCTTGTATGGCTTTGACTAGAAAATATGCCTGCTTCTCCATGATTTCATACTTTAACTAGCAGCCTATAAAGATTTGCTATATAAATCAATTAGATGTTCATATCCTTCATCATCCTTTTGAAGTAGAACTACTTCTATTGTGTGATAAGAAGAAAAAGAAAATAATGATAAAGGCTTACTATAATCAGGGGACTTTAGCATTGGTGCTTCCTGAATAGCCTTCTTAATTTTGTCAAAAGCATGTGCCGCTTCTTCATCTCAAGAAAACTTTGCATCTTTTTTAAGTAATTTAACGATAGGCTTAACGATTTCAGCAAAGTTAGCTATAAATCTCCTAACAAAATTCACTTTGCCCAAGAAAGACTGAATCCCTTTAACATTATTTGGCTGAGGTACAATATTTATAGCTTCAATCCTTTTAGGATCTATTCTAACCCCTTCCTTGGAGACAATATGCCCTAATAATTTTCCTTCAGTCACTGCAAAATGACATTTTTGGGGGTTGAAGGATACACCAAACTCTAGAGCCTTGCAAAAAACCTTTTCCAAATGACCACAGTGATCATTTGCCTTCTTTGATAAACATGTCAAATTATCCTGGTAAACTAACATTATGATGTTAATAAACTCCTTAAAAGCTACATCCATTTCTCTCTGAAAAGTAGCTCCAATATTCTTCAGACCAAACGACATTCTCACATACACATAAGTCCCCCAACGGGTAGTAAAAGCAGTCTTAAATTGCTCAGACTCTTTCACTAGTACCTGATTATAACCTGAGAACCCATCCATCATTGACAATAAATCACAACCAGCTACCCTTTGTAACATGGCTTCCATATTCGGGGAAGAATAATTGTCTTTTAAAGAGGCAACGTTCAAATTTCTAAAATCTACACAAAGCCTTAAGTCCCCATTCTTCTTTTTGACAGGGACCAAATTGGATATTCATGAAGAATGTCTTATAGGTTTTATAATCCCCCCTACCCTTAACTTGGTTAATTCTTGTTGCATTTTGGTCTCCAAAAGGGGGTTAATAGGTCTTTGCTTCTGTTGAAAAGGCTTAGCATCAGCATGCAAAGGAATTTCATGTTGAAATAAGTCTTGTCTATATGCCTTTAGGTCCTCATAGGACCAAGCAAAAACATGTTTATACCCTTTTAATAAGTTAATGAGGTTGGTCCTAATATGGGGAGACAGGTTTTTCCCAATATACACCAACTTAGGGGATGCTTTTGTCCCTAAGTTCACCTCATCCAACTCCTCCAACTTTGTAGATGATGCTTGATGTAAGTGACCATCACTGTAACTGAACATACCCTCTAGCTCAACTAGTCCCCTAGGTATTTCCTTTGTCTCTAGTTGCGCTATGTCACTCCCAAACATTGTTTCCTGTCCATCTACTACTTCCACCAATGCATTACAATCAATCTTTTGACCTTCATAGTCATCTATGCATTGTAAAAATCTAAGGATGTCTTTATCATTCTCAAAAACTTTCCAATTGTACACATTGTCTGGGATGGCTAGTCTGGCTTTTGTCTCAATTATTGAAACACCAGTCAATGTTACATCATCATTCTTCAATGCAACATTAGCTAAAAAATCTGCCATAATGTTCTTAGACCTTTGAATCCAATCAACGATGCATCAAAGTGTTCAATGGCATCCCAAACAGCATGCTTGTACCTGTTTAACTTGTCATTTTTAGATGCATATCTTGACCTTATCTGAGACACTACAAGTTCAGAGTCTCCATAAACCCTTAACAACTTGATCCCATGCCTTTTAGAAATTTCTAAGCGTAATAATAGAGCTTCATACTCAGTTGTTTTGTTTGTACATAGGAATGCTAACAGAAAAGAATACTTGAAGGTAATACCTGATGGGGAAACAAATAACACTCCCTCTCCATACCCTTCCTTAGAGCAAGCTCCATCAAAGTACATCTACCACAGGCCTTCTTGTTGGGATTCCATCTCATTAACAATAGGATCGGTATTCTTCAACTGAGGTTGAATGGGTTCAATCCTGAAGTTATCGAGGTCCACATCAATCATGCAATTAAGCATGTTTGGGTCTATTTTTTCAATAACCAATGTGGTACATGGTTCTCTATACAATTTTACAAAATTCCCATTCACTGGGATAGTTGCATATGATAAATCTAGCTGAAGATGTCCTCCAACAGCAACAACCCACTATCTAGACAAAAGCATGCCATAATGGGTCTTGGTGTCTGTAACTATTACATTTGTTTTATAGGTAGCTTTAGGGAATGCTGCTATTTTTACTTTTACATCTTTCATAGTACCCACAATAGGCACTTCTCTATTATCCATAGCATAACACCTCCCATATGAAGTGTTTACTGACAAACCTAGTTCTTTCATAACCCCATAAGGCATTACATTAGCAGCTGCACCAGAATCCATCATGCATTTTTTTATCAATCTGTTATTTACTAACAGTGTGACATAAAAGGGATCTATCTGAGATGGTTCCTAATTAATAGTAGTGCCCACATAAACTTTTGGGACCCCTTGTTCTTGATCCTTATCATATTTTGCATTTCCCTTTTTAGAGGAAGCATCTACATCTGATATATTTGAAATCAAATAAAAAGCAGCCTCTCTATGTTCTTTTATTTTCAGCAGCTCTATCAAAGGTACTAAAACTTTCATCTGTGTTAAAGCTTGAGTCATATCAAAAGCAGTGTTAACATTAGATTCGATATGATCTTTAACCTTTTCTGCCTTCTGGTGACTTCTTCTCTTGTCACCAATGGTCTCTGCCTTATTTCCAGTTGTATCAGTAATATCAGATTTCGCTGAACTACTTGATTGATCACCTTTAGCATGACTATCTTTGACAGAATTTTTGTTCTTAGTGGACCTCTTGAAGAAGTTTCTTTAAAAAATAGAGAACCAGGCATACCTCAACTTTCGTTATCTTTGCTTCTTCTCAGATTATAGTTATGCTTAGCTTTAGCTATTGCAGCCTTAGTGAGATTCTTGACTTCCTCCTCACTAGGCCTTCTAAGATGAATCTCTTGATCTTCTATTGTGACTAAATTCAAAGTGGGATGCCAATCAATTCTCAATTTCCCTTAGCAATTTGCATTGCTTCTCAAGACATCATATTAACTTGCTTCATCCTCTGAAGACTCACAGTCACTGTCCATAGTATACTCAAACATATTAACTGCAGGTTCATCCTCACTTCTCATGGATTCATTTAGAGCTTGAGCCACAACACACTGATAGGGGAATGTGGCCCATCACATGCCATACACCAAGGGGTATTTTCCACATTATGTATGTTTCCTCCCTTTAAAGGATCAGGAGTGTTCTGATTTTGTGTGCCTTTTGATCTATCTTGTACAGGTCTGTCATCTTTCCATGCAGTGTTATATGGCATATCATGCAATCTAGCAGGTTTGTCTTGCCAATTGTAGTGAGGCCTCTCAGGTTTACTTACTTAAGTAGTAAGGTCCTTGACAACAGTCATTAATTTCTCCATCTTATCCTCTTATTTAGAGGATTTATTCTGTTGTGGTTTTTGTTCCTGCCACAATCTTCCATCAATCCTTCTTCCCACTTTACCCGATGCTTTTCTATTACTCTCTACATTGATTGTAATTATGAAAGTATCCCTTAGGCTATATGGGTTCTTATCTATGAGAATGTAAGACATCTTAGGATCAAAGGCATTTTAATAAGTGGTTAGACATACATTCTCGTCTAACCTCATACATTGAAAGAGCCTATGCATTGCCTTTTGAAACCGTGTATTAAAATTTGTAACAACCTCATTATCAGATTTTCTGATATTGTTAAATTCGTTGAGCATGAAGCTCACATTTGTCTTATCACCATATTTATCTTTAAATAAATTCTTGAATTCTTCCCAAGAGCCAATGCTATCTATAGGTAACCCTTTGTACCAGTCTCTAGCATCCTCAATCAAAGATTGCATAAATAGCTTCATGATGACATCCTCATGCGCAATTTCATAGTCATTAATCATGTCACCAAAAGATTTCAGATGCTCTTTAGCACCGATAGCATTGTTCCCAGCAAACTTCTGGAGTTTATCCCTCATTTCAATAGGGAAATGTTTTGGATATCCTGGAATTCCATCAAAATACCATTGCCTAAACAACTCAACATTTATCGATCTCCTTTGAAACTGACTTCCAATAAAGTTATTTCCAACATTCACCCTTGGGCTTGAACCAACAACTCTAAGAGTTTGATGACTTTGATTATGGGATGGTCTGTGGTTGGTTTGGTTTGCTAGAATTGTACTTGAGGGAATGGCAGAATTATTTAGGGCAGCACTTTCAGATTGCTTAATGTGTGAAATAGCATTTTTTTGCATCATTGGTTGAGTATTCAACAGAGAGGCAGAAGTATGTTGGGACATAGGATTACTATGATCTACAGGCGGGAAAGTAATAAGAGGAGATTTTAAGCAGCGTATCTTTCTTCTAAACTTAGCATTAAGTGCTTCTATTTTAGCCTTTTCTAATTCCCTTTGCAGGTTTTCATTTTCTTTCCTTATCCTTTCTAACTCTATCTCATGCAACATCATTCCTTGGGGTCCTTCTGCACTTCCTGACACTAGACTAGCAGATCTATTCTCCACTACTTTCTGCTTCCCTTTTTCAATAACAGGTCTGGAAGGTTGGGGATCACTGTGAATCTCCCTACTAGGTTGTGTTGTAACTTTAGGTGTAGAAACAATCTTTAGATCAAGGATTTCTATAATAATAGGACCTTTCTCTTTACTCCCAGGTTCTACCTGAGAAAACAACTCAAGCTCTACAATCTGTCTTAATAACCTATCTCTTTCAATGAGTTTGGCTTTGCTTTCATTCTCCTTTTCCTTTTCTTTCTTTTTTCTTATGGCAATCAATTGATGTACTCTCTGATTTAGAACCTCAATCTCCTGAGACACTTCACCTTGGTTTAGCAAGGTTTCCTCTGAATCAGACAGATTTAGCTGGTCCATATCAATCAAGCTGATATTTCCTTCCATAGTTTTGGGAATGGAATTGACCCTATTACTTGTACTATGCCTATCTCTCCTAGAAGTGTTGGTATTAGATAATCTTTGGTGAAAGGTTTGGATATCATCATTAGTGTCAAACAAGCCAGCATAAAAACCCATAATATCATGGTCAGAGTCATGAGAAGAGGCATTGGACCTTGCATATACGGGACGCTCAGAAGACTTACCTGTTTGATTACTCTTTTGTTTCCATGACTGATTTGACTAATCAGGAATAACAGTTCCTCTCCAGCCCTTCTTGACTGGTTTAGGTAACCCTTCATGCAACTTCTCTTGAGGGTTTTTCTTCATATAAGACCTAGTATTCCTTATCCTATGCATCTTGCTAACCTTGTGAAGTGACTGTGATTTTTTCTAAAAGAACACTGGTTTTTTTTACTTCATAGTCGCCACCCAATATCTTGGGAATAAAATATATAGTTTAACACAGTGAATCACTTACAAGACACCTAAGAGTGAAATTGATGATCTTTAGAAAAGAACAAAATAGTATTCTAAGATGTTATGAGATAGATCAAGGATTTTCTTTAGAAAGATAACCTCAATAATTTTCAGATTGAAACCAAGGGAACCTGATCTCAACATTTTTATGCAATAAAGAAACATATCTACAGTATAAGACTTGTCTTATTTGACTCTCCCCAGCAGAGTCACCACTTTTTTTGTTCTCCATTTTGAAAACTTTTGGTTCTTCTCTTTAAAAGTGAAAGCTACTGCCTTTGTGCTGCAATGGAAGAGAACAACAAAAATTTTGAAATAAAGAAAACAATATGAGGTTCCAAATGAGGAAACCTCCTACACTTTAAGCCTTTAAAATCTTGGGTAGGTGAACCCTTTTAAGATTATTTTCTTACAAAAATAGCAAAAGATTTACAGAAAACCAATGTAAATTCCTGTAAACTTTCCTTTCTGACTAGTATAACTACAACATAAATGGAAATTTGATTTTATCTTTTGAAAAGGATCACAAAATGCACCAAAAAAACCAATAGGTAAACCAGTGCCTTATCTGGGCAATAGAGTCATCTACAACAGACTGCAACCTGAAAAAAGAAACTTGTACACAAATCACAGGTTCCTGATCTATCAACTCTAAATATGCTTGACATATGCAGAGTCCTAATCTACACCAAACTTCATCATCAAACCCACATCAAAAGTATTGATATCAATGACTTTGTTCAAAGTATATTTATATTTTCCTCCTTAAGAAAAAGACTAAAAACAACTTCATTAGATGCCTAGCAAATCATTCAAATAAGAAATCCTTGATTACTTAAAAGGAATGAACACCAGTACGATGACATAGAGACAATACAAATTTGAGTTTAAATTCTTTGGACTGTATATTTCATTCCTCTATCAAAAGGTTACAAGTACTTCATATCTGACTCAGAAATTGCTAAGAAAAAGGCTTGTATTAAATTTTTGCCAGAGTTTTGCTACAAAATTTGTGTCCCTTTTCTAGGTAGCCTTGGTATCCTTTTATAGAAATCAGGATGCAACAAGCTTTAGACTACCTAGAAAAAAGCTCTTACCCTAATTGTCATTTACTCCAAAAGTTACATTGTTGTGTCGTTGCAGTTGAAGGAGAAACCTAACATTCTTTCTGGGATGCGTGCTTCATTAATTCATTGGGCATTCATTTGGAAAATGGTCGAAAGGGTAAGTTTCTATTACCCATAATCGGTTACAACCACTGAAAACTTCATAATGCTGGTGTATTATCTCGTGTCAGAGCATTGATGGGTTTCACCTAAGAAAACACACAACCACGCACCATTATGTTCTCTACAAATCTCACTGGATACCTCTCACCAAATTTTCACTTCAAAACAACATCGGATGGAACTTGCACACCTTTGCCATTAATTCTTTTAAATTTTGGCACCAACAGACCAAGAAGGCCTTCCTTCTGAGCACTTTTCTTGTAGTCACTATGTCCTGGCTTTTAAAGTTCAGACGTGTTTCCATTGCGGTATAGCGACAACCATCCGATCATGGAAAACTAACGCGCCCTTTAACTTTCTTGAGTAACTCACTCCAAACAGGCCCCACCACTTGGTCTTTGATCCGTTGAAAACTTAACCGCTACCACTCACTCTAACCATTGTTTGGGCCTGCTGCTAGTGGCTTGTCGCCATGTCGCAAGGAATAACCATCGCACACCTTCGTGTTGTGGTATAGCAACAATCGTCGATCTGCATCGGACCTGCCCGGTCATTAACCATTGTTGGTATTTTGGATATGGTTATATAGTTTTGTCATCGATGTCAACACTTCTCAACACTTCTCAACCTTATCAGCACTTGGAGATCTTTGGTTTTGTTCACCGACATGTCAGTGACTTATGCACAGTCACCGGTATTTGGTTCATCGGCAGGTTATATTGTTCACCGATACTTGGAATGACTTGGAGACTACTTGGTTATGTCGAAGACATTATTTGATCACTTGGTTTTGGTGATTTGGTTATTGATCTATTCGGGTTTGCATATTTGTTGTTACTGGCAAATAGGTCCAGGTTATGCACCGGCAAGCATATCTATTCCAGATCAGCACGACACGTTATGGAGATGATTTATTATTATTATAAATGCATTGAGCCAACAAGATGCATCGCATATTGATTTATTTTTAATTGATTTTATTGTAAAATATTTAGTGAGCTGACCTACTCAATTGGTCTTAGGTTATTGTATAAATGTAAGATCTCATTTGTGAGATTGATATAGGATTGGATATGGTAATGTAAGGAAGTGTGAATATGCAAAAAATAAGCAGAGCTATACATGTAGACATCATTTGAAGATTGAAGGAAGGTTTTGAGGAAGATAATCAGAGCTAAACCGGTACTGAATCCAACATATGAAGATGCTATTTTGAGCAGTACATTATCATTGGATTTAACCATCCAATTGTAGTCAATGTGACTCCCATTTTGTGATTGAGCAGTGAGCTCTAGGTAGCTGGCCTTTCTGCATGTGTAGACTCCATATTGTACACACATACTATTTGCAGTAGTATCATCTGATTGTGGGTAAGGTTTCCCACCATTGTTTTCCCCCTTACAGGGTTTCCACGTACAAATATTTTTGTTATGTGTTGTGGATGTTATTGTCTTTCTGTTTCATGCATTAATATTTACCAGTACTGCAATTAACTGATAAAACTGTCTACCGGCATAAAGTTTGGTTTACAGGCATTAAGAATTAAGTTTTGGCTAAGTTAATTTTGGTTTAATTTTATTAGACAACTGATTCACCCCCTCCCTCTCAGTTGTCTTCGGGACCTAAAAACCATTCTAACCTTCAAAGCGGGCCCCTTATTTATTTCACTCATCTGCAGACCCCTGCCATGTGTCACCTCTGGATTGCCTTTGGATCCACCTACTCACCACATGGACTTGCCACTGGACTTGGGCTTGCCTTAGTTCTTCTTCTACACTCTGCCACATGGCACATCCTGATTCATTCTGAGCCCACCTGGACGGCCACCTCAAGTGCCACCTCGCTAGTCGCTATGTTGCGGGGAATAACTATTGAGCACCTTCATCTCGCGGTATAGTGATGGTCATTGATCTGCCTTCAACCTTCTCGATCCTTAACACCTGGGTCGCTCACAATTTCTACACGTTCTTTGTCGCCAAGTCACGGTGAGTATTCGGCGGGCATCTTTCTATCGCGGTATAGCGACCGCCGTTGGATCTCTTTGCCCAGTTGTCAGATCTGCTCAACTTTCTTGGTCTTTACCTCTTCGTCCATCTGTGCCACATCTCAATCTCTAGTTTGCCACCTGATCCACCTGAGCACAGCCTCATCTGCCACTTTAGTGCCACCGGACTCACCATTTCACTTTGGTTTGTTCGACATCAGTCTTTTGGCCAAACTTCCTCCTTCGACGAGCCGTTCACATGTCTCATCGAACCTGCAGTTTCATCGATGCCTTTATTTTATCGACGGGACCAATTTGGATTTCTTTGATGTACCTTATGTCTATGGAACCGATGCCTTCGACGAAACCATTTAGAGATCCATCGCAGCCAAGGTTTGTTTGACATTCATTTTGATGAAATGCCACATGTTCTGCCGCGTGTCACCGTTGGACCTTCCACCTCACTAGTCACCAAGTCGCGGTGATTAACAGTCGAGCACTTTTGCATGGTGGTATAGCGATGGTCATTCAATCGTCTACAACCTGCTCGCTCGTTGATTTACCCTTTTACTGCAAAATTTGGCCGCCTTGAGATGTGCGTGCATGCGGGGTCCACTGGGCCGCGAGCCACTTCTTGCCAAAAGCCCATAAGCTTTGACACTAAGGATATATGTGGTTGTGCATTTAAATAATGAAATTCTCCTCCCCACGGCCAATGTGGGATAAATGGTCTATGCCTGGGCCTTTCCATCGAGTCATCGGGATAACATGAAACCAGAGCTACCGATGATCGATGACTTACTCCAGTCCGTCCACTTTTCTATTGGGCGTCGATGTAGGGGAGAACCTTGCCTACCAATACCTGATACAACTGCTCCACGCCTATGCCTTCTCATTGGGGTAAGTCTTTTTGATCAGGGTAGGTTTTGCCGATAAGGCAAAATTTCAAAAAGTGCCACAAACAACCTCAAATTCACCAAATTTTTATGAGTCCCAACACATCCATCATCCTCTAAAATATGGAAATTTTAATGAGGGGTTGGTGCCTCTATTGGGATGATACCTACGAATTTTTAAAAGAATTTTTCTATATATAAGGAAGCTATTTTACTTAGGTTTTGTCTCGTAAGGGTTTTCATGTATATATCCAATGTTCTACTTGTGTTATGCGGTGCTTAAATTTCATGTGAATGTTTATATAAAATCAATATGCTTTGGGATTAAGTTATGTGCTTTTGTTATTAAGTTGAAAAAGTAAAAGTTTGATGTTATACTAATTCGCCCCTCCTAAATATGCTAAAAAATTGGTATTGGAGAGAGTTTCTTCAAAAAATTCTAACCACTTGAAGGTAGATCAAGAGAACACTGTGGGAAAGAAGAAAGGTAATAAAGGAAAAAGTGTCAAGTAGGGTATTGTTAACAAATCACCTAGTACAAGTGTTGAAGGGATACATAGAACAATCTTGGAAATAGAAGATTAATTCCATCTTGTGAGTAAAGATGAAGAGTCAAAACAATTTGATGAGAATAATGAAGATGATGAGGAGAATTTTGAGGAAGATCTTTATCGCGTTATTGGTGAGATTGAGAGGCTTCATAAAAAGGTTTCAAAGTATAGATACCTATATCAAGAAGAATGAAAAAAGAACAAATTGTTAGAAACACTTGTCTTATTTATCACTGATGTCAAACCTAGTGATATGGATTGGTCCAGATGTGATGCATAACAATGGAAGATAGGTATGTATGATATGTTGCAAAATAGTGGAAGATATGTATGTATGTTGCAGATGTCAGATCTTAGTTGTTGCTGATATGTTGCAAACATGTTTATTGCTCTAGAAATATCTATTATTAGTATGAGGATACATTATCCTGATGAGAGAGATTTTGTATTGTTGTGGCAATTGGTTTTGTGACCCAGTCATTCATGTAGTGTGACTATATGTAGTTGGCTTATCTCAAAGGTGCAATCCTCTACATGTGTGTCTTGATGCAGATATAGTAGTACAATTTTTTATATGATTATTGCCATCAATTGAGATTGTTGTATTCATATTTTTGGTACTTCGTAAGTCATGCTCCATATGTTGTTCTCCTAAAGTGTATTCATTTACATAGTGTTGAGCAAATCTTCATGCTCTGGTTTCCTCCGGTTTCTTGATTTTTGATAATAATCTTTTGATGGTTTGTTGTTTATCTCTTTAACTTCATAATGTTAAGTTGGACCGTGATCATTGTGCTCTAGTAGAATGTTATTATGGAAAGTCAAGGATATGCTTATTTTGGGTCAGGCTGACCTTAAGAGATTATGTTATTTTTTCGCTCCAGTGTTTGTAGCTTGCGATTTGACCATTAAAGATATCATTTGGAAAAATGTTATTTAGGCCGACTTGATATATGTTTTTTTGTGACTTGTATATATATGATTACATTATGCTTGAAGTATGGTATATGAAAAAGAGATATAGAATATGAGAGACATAGAAAATGGGTGAGATGAATTGTGATGAATTAAAGAGTTAGGTGGTAAGCGACAAACAAAAGAAGTTGATGCTAACTGAGTAAAAGAGAAGGACAAATCTAGTACGATAGCGTTTTGGAGCATTGAAGATATGGTTTTGTGAAATTACATAAAGAGTACAAGATAAATGATATCATGATCAGATAAAAAGGAAAACATGTTTTGGTATGCAGAAAGAAACTAGACCAAGATAATAAGAAGAGTAAAGAAGATGAATCTAGGATTATGCACTATGCACTTCATGCATAACTTTAAGAAGAAACATGAATTTAGGGGGATATTATCATTGCACTATGAAGAAGAGAAGTCATGGTTGAAATGAGAATAATACTATAGAAACAATGGAAGAATTTGTGATTAATATTTGATAGAAAGAAAACTATATATTGCAAGGTTACCATATTGTGAAGAGAAAGAGAATCAATGTCAAGATGAGGAACTACAAGAGAAAACTCCAAAAGAAACCTAAGCATACAAGGAGTAAACTGCTTTAAGGTTCAAGGGAGTGAAGGTATTATATGAGTAACCCAAATCTATTTTGGATAATATGGATAGATAGGAGTAAATTTCCTTGATGTTAATAAAAGAGAAAAGAAGAGTTACCATTTGAGTAGCTAGAAATATTTTAAAATAATGAAGTGAAGGCCTATAAGACTTAATACAATGACTAAATATTTTCAAAAGAATGGTAAAAAGGATGAGATCAATCCAAAAGAAGTATGCTTGTTGGACAAGCATGTGTTGAGAAAAAATGACCATGTAAAGTTGAATGGCAGTGCTTATGATTCGAGAGTCCCTATTGATGAAATGATGTCATAGAATACAAGGATGAAATTATGATGAAAAACAAAGTCACAAAAAAGAGGAAATGATTGCATTGATGTCAAGAGAATCATGCAAGGAATCTTCAAATTAAGTTTAAAGTATAAAGGGAATAATATAGTTCAACATTACATTAGCAACAAGGGAAGTAATGATTTGGTATATGCATATTCAAGATCTTGGATGATGGAAAGCTTGCACACTCTTATCCCATGCAATGAAGAATTAAAGACTTTGAAAAACCAAGAATAAGGAGTATCATTTGACAAAAATTGACATAAGGAAAAATAATCATTCAAGAGGGTAGCAAAGAGAAAAGGGACAATCATTTAGTTGTGTAAAATAAAAAATCTTGCATATATGAAGACTCTATCAAAGATATTGAAAGATGATCCTCATCTAGCAACAATGGATAGAAAAGAAAGAGTTGAAAATGCATAAGAAAGTGATGTGATAGCCAAGCCGAGCTCCTAACTTGTGAAACTCAAGAAGATGAGGCAAAATACTTTTGACAACTATAGAATAAGCAAATCAACCAAAAAAAGAGAAGCATTAGAGAAAGGGGGAGCACTAGAGAATCTTCGACAAGGTGAAGAAGCATGTTTCGATTCCATTAAATGTAAGTATGAGAATGGATGTTTTCCATGATTCATTTATGTACAAAAGTTTTAACAACATCCCTTTGCCATTAATGACAAAGGGGGAGAGTTAGACAAGAGAGGCTTGTGTTGTCATCAATGACAAAGGGGGAGATTATTGGAAGTTTTCATTGATGTCAAAGGTAAGAAGATGTGTTGTCATTGATGTCAAGTGTATGAGCAAGGTTGTCAAAATAATGCCATTGATGTCTAAAGAGAGATTGGATTTGAAGAAAGTATTTGATGAAATCATAGATGAATGGATGTTAAGGAACCCTACAACTCAGAAGAACAAGGGTTTTGCATTCATACAACGTGCAGTTGTAGAACAGGGGACCATAGTCTTGTCACAACTAATGTACCAGAGATGTTATTTTTCTGGTTGAATTTTTGGAGTCCCTAAGAATGAAAAAATTAATAAGTATCAATTAGAAGATGTTAATAAGAATTAGTGATTTAAATAATAGGTAAAGTAATTTATAAGGGAGTTGTTCTTAAATATGTAGCAAATTAATGAGAGAGATGGGCAAATTTATTTAGAGAATAGATGAAGTGGAGTAAGTGCAATGATTATTAGAAGAGGGTACAAAAATTATAAAGGTAAGATTATATTCATTAAGGCAACAATCTATTATGCTTAAAGGTTGCAATTGAATATCAGATAAAAATAGTGATCAGGTTTGTATGACTAAGACACTGATTAACAAGTTATCATATAAAGAGAAAAAATTTGTTAGGACAACAATGAATATTTATAGAAGAGATTTATATTAAGTAATGATTAATATGTTTTGCATGTTCAAGAATATAATTTAAATGCCCAACTTTATTATTAATAAAGCATCAATTCAAATTCATAAAAAAAATAAGCATATAAAACAAAATCAAATAAGACAAATTTGTCTTATTCTTTAGCATGTCTTATTCACTAGAAAAGTGTAGTGATTAAGATAAATAACAAGATAGTGATAAACTGAACAATGCTTATTTAATAAAGTCTTAAGAAAAAGTATTGGTCATAAAGATAGTGATTCATTTAGAATGTTGTGCATTAAAGGTGACAATTTGTCTAAATTAAAAAGCACTTAAACAAATGTGATTAAGTAAAGAAGGTGTGGTTATGAAGAGACATATTTTGCCTATTAAATAAGTAATTATGAAATGTAAATATAACTGGAGATGAAGAATGGGGGTAAGAAGGGTGTGTGGAGAGTCTTTTAAAAAGGACAAAGCATATGCACCAAGGGCATTGAAGAAAAGAGAATATTGTTGACTTGATGAAGAAGAAGATATCTAGACTTGTTGATTTGAGAAGCCTTCTATGATAGACTTGTAAATAAAGTATATACAGATTTCAAAATGAAGAATGTGCAGTCTTAAATGTGTGTAAAATATGCAACTGTATAAGAGTTTATGGGCAAAGGTATTTAAGTTTTGTATTTGCAGATTATTTAAGCAGAGAGTGAAAAGTTATGGTTGAATAAGAATAAAGTTTCTTGAGGGGGCAGCGATAATTTTTGTGGTCACCACTATAGAAACTTTGAGAAAGAGTTTGAAGAAGTGATTATAATATGTTTTGTGAAGAATAGAATCATTCATCATCTATTAAAAGATATAAATTTGAGTAAGGGGTTGGTGCCTCTAGTGGGTTGATACTTATGAATTTGTAAAAGAAATTTTCTATATATAAGAAAGTTATTTTATTGTGGTTTTCTGTTGTAAGGGTTTCCACATATGTATCATGTGTTCTACTTGTGTTACATGGTAGTCAAATTTCATGTGAATGTTTATATGAATTTAATATGCTTTAGAATTAAGCTATGTGCTTTTGTTATTAAATTGAAAAAGTAAAATTTTGATGTTATACTAATTCACCACCCCTCTTAATCAAACTATGTTCTCAAAAGAACATACACTCGTTCATAATTTAAGGCTTGTTTGAATACTTTACAACATTACATACACATTGTTAGAGTTTGTAGATGTCACTAAACTAATATAAATGGGGCATCATCTAAAAAGACCTCAAAATTTCTTATTGCCATATTTTCAAAGACATAGAATAATATGTTTTAAAATAGGAAGAGCATTTAAAATATAGATGGTATCAAATCGTATGCATACACCCATATCTTCCATCACAAATGTGATCTTATTTTTGGCCTCATTCATTATGATAATCTATTTATAATGAGAAAAAACATCCATAAAGAAGTAGATCTTGTGTCCAACCACTTCAATTGAATGAACTAGGAAACAATTCCTCAATGATAACTATATTTAGACTTCTAGAGTCAACACATTCTTATTAGTCTCAACTTTTTCTTCATACATATTGTTAACAAGGATATCCATTCACTAGTCTACAACATTAAAATTATCAATCTCTTCCTAAACCCTTGTAACATAATTTATTTCTCATTTGATATGTTCTCCTCTATACTAGTTGTGCTCCAAGTATTAAGTGATT